>NW_026733454.1:10000-52500 GCF_028476545.2 Physella acuta
GAAATCGAATCGAACAAACTGGTCTTTGCAATTTTTGTCCGTGTCTGTATGTGTGTCTGTGAAGACGATAACTTGAATATCGTTACAGCTAGGATGATGAAATTTCATATTCAAGTATTATATCAAATTTGTTGTTCTGTTTCAATTTTTTAGCGATTTCCGATAACCAGAAGTGGGATTTATTCTATTTTTAGCTGTTTAAAGGCCATAACTTTAGAACTGTTTCAGATAGATAAAAGAAAATTCACATATTATTATAAGTAAAAAAGTATATAAATTTCTGCCATCTTTAAAATTTTGAGTAATTTTCCATTGACCGGAAGTAGTATTTTATGCTATTTCCGATTACTCAAAAAACGCATATGAATTTATAAGGTACTAATAATATTCGGCACTATTATACACATATTGTTTTCCATTCGCTTGGTGCGCAATTCGTTTTTTTTCTACAAGATTTTCTATTTTATTTTTAAAAGTTTAATTAACTAAAGGGAGAAGAAAAAAAAACTACAATATATTCTTCGGGGTTAAAGAAGAAACGGAAGATTCTCACAATAACCTACGCTTAACAAATTCAAGACATAGTGCCATGTTAATTTGTATTGGTCTTAATTTTCCTATTTTTAAATACATTATGTTTGCTTATATATATATATATATATATATATATATATATATATATATATATATATATATATATATATATATATATATATATATATATATTCTAGGCATACTGACCAGCATCGCTTAGGCTTTCAAAAAACATTTGAGAATTTGAATGCTTAATCAGTTAGTGATTGGTTGATATGGAGAGCTTAAGTTTAAACAATAATGGTAATTTTATAGAAACCGCTGGTATGTTCGCATTGTATTACTTGAAAGGTAATTAGAACAAAGGTTCGCTGAATAGTATAACTAGTGGCGTAGGCAGGGGAGGGTAAGAAGGTAACAACACCCCACTCCCCTCCATGGACCCCTCTGTAAATTTTTTTTTACTGTCATAATACCAATAATACCACTGTTACCTATTTAAATCTACGTCTGAATCAGTATATATGTATAATTGTATATGTATGTTTAGAACAGTCATCTAAAAACGACGCTATGTTCACTCTGAGTTGGTTATTTCCACCCACACCCCCCCCCCCCACATCACCATCACAACTGTGCAGAGCGACATTAATGTCACACCTAGGCATACACTGAGTTGGATTCTTCACCTAAAGTGGCTGGACAGTGATGAGTGAAGTTTAATCCCCCCCCCCCCCAACACACCACGAACTGATCTGTTAAGTATATTTGTGAAAACGCGTAATGAGGTACCAAAGTACCATGCCAACAGAATCATAGTTTTTAAACAGATAAAACTCTGTAAATATTGTTTTTGCAATTATCAGTAAAGAGGAGTGGGATCTAACCCATACCTTATCATTATGTTAAAAAATTATCTTTAAAGAACACAAAAACAAGTAGCTGATTAAAAAATGAATGATCGCAACTGCAAGACCAATAATTTAGATATTTGTAAGCTTTCATTTAGAATGTTCTACATAATAGAATAAGTTTTTTAATTACATAGAAACGGTTGATTTTATACCAACTCTAATTTCAAACATTTCATTATGCTGTAATATTTTAGCATTTATGATGACAATATATTTAATTTTGATTGTAGACAACATCTTTTTGTTAAAACGAATAGTGCTAAGCTACTTTATTACATCTTCTATATATATAATTCTCTTCTTCGAGCCGTTAGAAAACAAGCTGCAACCTCGCCTTACAATCCCCTCTCTTCCTCTATATCAATATCACAACCACCCCCACCCCGCCCCCACATTGTCTGGTGAGTTGTGTTCACTCTGTTTACATTTTACAATCACAGAGACGGGTTTGGTGACGGCTATTAGGGGCAGATAATTTAGTTTGAAACGATTTTAAACTTAGAGGAGGTAACTAAGAGGAGGCTGCTTTCACGTGGGGGGGGGGGGGTAGTGTTTTTAAGCAAATATTTTCAATGGCAGCATTGGTACTGTCGAATTCACAAATTATAAATTACTGAAAAGTAGAAAAAAAAAAACAACTAAATAGCGGCGTATGATACGCAGCGGGTCGGCTCGTACTAAATAATTATTGATATGTTTTAACATTTACAATTAAATTTGTAGAAATATACATAGTTATATTAAGAGAGGGATTATTTCCCTTAGTTCGCTTGTCTTAATTAATATTCCAGGAATCATTATGTCAATTATTTTTTTCGAACATTACAAAACAGATTATGTTGCGTTTTTTTTTGTTGTATTGTGTGTATAAGTAGTATATTAGGTCCCTTTTGGTTAATATGGGGGAGGTGGAGATAAAGGTGGAGGAGCAAATGATATATAGTAAAATACTCCCTAACTGGGGGAGGCGGAGGGGACCCGCAGGAACAACGAGATATGGTAAAATACTCCCCCACCTGAGTGAGGTGGGGGAGGCGGAGGAGCCGCCGGAACAACGAGATATAATAAAATGCTCCCCCACCCTGGGGGAGCAGGTGGGCGAGGGTGGGGGAGGAGGAGGGGGAGGAGGAGAGGGAGTAGGTCAGTAGGTTAACACCGGTGATCTTGTGACGTAATCACCACCGGTACCTAGTTACGTAATTTGTTTATAATGAGTTTTTAATTAGTTTGATTGTTTTTAATTAGTTTTTAATTAGTGTAAATTTATTTATTTTGTTTTTAATTTTGTAATTTTTATCAACTAGTTGCGCAATTTGATTATTTGTTTGTTTTTAATTATTTTTTAATTAGTTTGAATTTTGTAATCTTTATTTTTATAATTTTTATTTATTATTCATTAATGTTTAATTAGTTTAATTTTTATTTTTTTTTAAATTTAAATTTTTTAATTTTTAAATATATATATTATATTTAATTAGTTTTTAATGAGTTTTTCAATTAATTAGTTTTTAATTAGAATATTTTATTTATTTTGTTTTTAATTTTGTATATTTTATTAATTTTTAATTAGTTTAATTATTTTTAAATTTAAATTTAAATTTTTTAAATTTTAATTTTTAAATATATATATATATATATATATATATATATATATATATATATATATATATATATATATATATATATTTATTTATTTATTTATTTATATATATATATATATATATATATATATATATAGTCTTCTATATTTAGATGTGCATACCTTTCATCAGTAGGTCTCTAGCGATTATTTCCACCTCATCTGTGCTGTTTTCCTTCAAACAGTATTGGGGATCATCTCGTAAAATTACCGTTTTTTTTGCGTTTCGGATTTTAAACCAGGGAAAGTATACTGTTAACTCTTCAATTGTCACAAATAGAAAGTACGCTCCGTATTCCTGAGTGCGATACACCCTATAGAAAAAATAAAAAAGTAAAACAAAACAAAACAATATATGTTTATAATGAATTACGAATATCCTAATATATAAAAGACCATGTGCGCACTTCTCTCTCTCTCTCTCTCTCTCTCTCTCTCTCTCTCTCTCTCTCTCTCTCTCTCTCTCTCTCTCTCTCTCTCTCTGTCCGCAAAATATTTTCGCCGGATATTACGTCAGAATCTTCAGCAATATATGGAGAACTTGATACGGACTTTAGTTGAAAATAATATGGTAGATGTTTTAAATGTATAACAACAATTTTATTTAAAGAAGAAAAATAAAAAATAAAGGCGTATTCGAATGTAAAAACAGGAAAAGCGTTTATAGTTGTGAAAAAAAAACGCATAAAACAGTAACTAATGACGTCGTCTGCCGTGTTTAGAATAAAAAGAAATGAACTATTTCATTCAAATTTGATTTAGATCTACGTACGCTATGAAATGGTTAAAATACAATTTTTCCGGCCTAAACTTATAACATGTTTTTTATCTATTTGGATTCTATATCTAGATCTAGAGATTCTAGATCTAGATCTAGATTCTAGACTATATCTAAATCTACGCAAAAACTAGACGTAGACGCTAAGTAACTAAGATCTAGATTTAGACTATCTACTCTATTTAAAAAATGAAATTATCTTTTAAACTATTTCAGGCCTTAATTGTTTTATATAAATCTTTTTTTGTTTAGCTATGGAACTGGCTAATTTGGGTTAAAAAAAATTAATTTGAAAAAAATAGGCATATTCACGTAAGTTAAGTTTTTTTTAGATACGTCTTTCATTCTCCGTGTTTTATAAGGTGCATAATTAGCTGAGATGATAGTGTACTTAATACCACGCAGGTGGTGCGCGATTTAGACAAGTCAAACTTAATTTTTTATTTTTATTTTTATATGTGAATCTTCCGATTTTAGACTATAAAGCAAGGAACTACTTAGGATTTTATCTTCAAACTAATACAAATTACTTAAAAACAACGTAATGACTATTGAATAGCCAGATTTTTAATGGAATCATTTAAGTCACTTAATCAGCGTATGCCTGTGTTGTGTTAGATGTGTCTGATTTTTAGCTAATTAGTTATTTTTGCTTTGTCACTAATATTGTTCAGCGTGTGGTGAAGCACACTGCGCTTTGAGCAATAACTATTTCGTAAATTATTTTTCTCAAACAAGTACATTTTAAAATATATAGGCCTATAATTCACGTGAAACGGGTACCGATGGCTAGTTATTCAATGAACCTGTTGAATTCAATCAACTACCAGTCATACACACAATTTTAAACTACCACGAGTGATATTATAGATAGGGTTTCTTTCAGACATTTTGCTTGGAGTGACTTGGAGGAGGGTATTTGAAACTTCCTTGCGGAGAGACAGAGGCGTAGCGACGCTTCCCGGCGCCCGGGGACAAACTTTCAATTTGCCACAATCCCCCCCCCCCCCCGAACAAACTTTCAATTTGGCACCCTCTTCTATATATTTTTTTTTATATTTATAATGCAAAACTGCAGCTAAAATGAGCTTTTAATTTTTTTCCAACCCATTTTGGCGCCGCCTAGGGTTTGCGTACGGGGACATATGTACCTCCCCCGCCCCCCTCCCCCCCCCCTCGCTACGCGTCAGCGGAGACTGAGGGACAGTGGTCAAATGATATTTTCAATTTAAAATTATTATTTTTTTATCATTTCGTCCCGTGGTAACAGTATACTTATTAGGTGGTACCCCCAATATCCTCTGCCCTGGAGAAACGGCTTAAAGAAATACTAATCTTACTTCCCGAATGCTTAAAATTTAATTTAAAAACACTGACTTTTTTAAAGCAAAAAAAAAATCTGAAGTCCACATTTAGTTAATCTCATCCCCTCCCTGAATCACACATCACTAAAATCTGAACACCCACCCTCCCACCCCACGGCAAGGAATTTTTTTTTTAATTTATGTTTTTAACCTATTATTTAAGGTCGGTGTCATTTATTAGAACATTTAACAATTTAATGTAATCGTGTTGCTATTTCATTTCACCGACCAGCTGTTAGTCTAGACCTTTAAACTGCTGCTCAGACTGACTGGTTTATTTACCAGACGAAACATTTGTTCGTACACAGTGAAGAATACTGATGCAGGGCATTTAACGTGCAAGGCCAACAGAGTAGCTAGATCTATTTACAGGTCTATGGGGCGACCTTTACCTTGACCCACTTGATCGCGTTGCGTAGTTTTTATGGCACGCAGCTTCTCCGTCTAACAACATTGCAACAAGAAGGTTGTCTATAAACGCAATATTAGGGGTATTTAAGAAAATTGATTCAGCTTGTACGCCTACTTTGTTTATGTTTTGAAACAAACCAAATAAAAGCTGAGAAATATAGGAAATTTAAAAATTATATGCCTTATTTTTGTATTTTTTTATAGTGGAAGGGTTAAAGTTTGGTTAAGTATATAATAATATACATTCAGAGGCATATATATATAAATATATATATATATATATATATATTATATATATATATATATATATATATATATATATATATATATATATGTATATATAATATGTATATATATATATATATATATATATATATATATATATATATATATATATATATATATAATAGTTCACAAAACACATAGCCATGAATTGCACGTCATTCTCTACTAGAGAAATGCGGGTAACATCTAATATGCCTCACCGAGTGACACGTGCTCTATTGACGAGACTAGATGGCAACATTTGCTCAACTAACAAAAATGTATCCAAAAAAAATCAAAACAGAAGCAGTATTTTCTCACCTCCGGGTCTTTGGCTCTAAATAATCCTCCGGGTAGCCGCTTATTAGGAGCTCATATCTCAGCACTTTAGTGGGGGAGTTCTTATCAAAGTAGTCTGCGAGCTCATATCTCAGCTCCTGTGATCCGTTAAAAAACAGGCTACATTCACTTTCAACCGGTGAAAAGTTTAGCTGCAAACAAAAATAAAATAAAAAAACAGAAGTGTAAGTGCTCCATTTGAATACTGATACAACACGCTCTCTGTAGCAAGGTGTAGGCACTAGTCTGATCTAGACAACTTCCCAAATGAGGCGTCGCCCGCACGGTTTTGGGTCGCTGCTATTTAGCTTGCATGAAGCTTTCCCAGAAAACAGCACGTGACCTAGATTACTCACGCTGTCCCAGCTGCTTCAACGAGCTTTGTTTTCCCGATTCTCCCAAACCCCTTCCCCAAAGCCTTCGCCACACCATTCCCCACACCGTCTCACACAGCCTTTCCCACCCTTCCCCACACACTTCCCCACACCCTTCTCCACACCCTTCCCCACACCATTCACCACTCCTTTCCCCCCACCCTTCCCCACACACTTCCCCACACACTTTCCCCACACACCTTCCCCACACACTTCCCCACACTTTCCCCACTCCCTCCCCCACACCTTCCCCACACACTTCCCCACACCCTTCCACACAGCCTTCCCCACAGCCATCCCCACTCCCTTCCCCACACCATCCCCACACTCTTCCTCACACACTTCCCCACACCCTTCCCCACACCCTTCCCCACTCCCTTCCACACAGCCTTCCCCACACCCTTCCCCCACACACTTCCCCGAACTTTCCCCACACCATCCCCACACCGCTCCCCACACACTTCCCCACACCCTTCCCCACACATCTTCCCCACACCTTCACCACACCCTTCCCCACTCCCTTCCCCACTCCCTTCCCCACACACTTCCCCACACCCTTCCCCACACATCTTCCCCACACCCTTCTCCACTCCCTTCCCCACACACTTCCCCACACACTTCCCCACACCCTTCCCCACACATCTTCCCCACACCCTTCCCCACTCCCTTCCCCACACACTTCCCCACACTTTCCCCACACCCTTCCCCACACTTTCCCCCACACCCTTCCCCGCACCCTTCCCTACACCTTCCCCACACCCTTCCCCACACCGTTCGCCACAATAAATAAAAAACAACAATAAACAGCTGTTACCGTAGTTAAAAGATCAATGAAAGCATGAGTTTCCTTCCCAAGTGAGAATAGCAATAGATTACAGTAGTACGTATTAACTGAGTTTTCTTCCTAAGTTGAGAGTAGCAATAGATTACTGCAGTACGTAATAACTAACTTTTCTTCCCAAGTTGAGAATAGCAATAGATTACTGCAGTACGTAATAACTAACTTTTCTTCCTAAGTTGAGAGTAGCAATAGATTACTGCAGTACGTAATAACTAACTTTTCTTCCCAAGTTGAGAATAGCAATAGATTACAGCAGTGCGTGTTAACTAGCACCCATGATTCGTTCTTGAGGCTTTCAGGTTCAGCAGTTGTAAGAAGGCGTATGATGGGTTCCTTTCAGTGTTTCTTTCAGACTTTTTTCTCCGGAGGGGCACTTGAAATTTTCGGGGGGGGGGGGGGGGGGGGCGGTAAACTTTCTTCGGGGGGGGGGGGGGGGGGCGGACACTGTTAAAAGTATATATTTTCTATATAAATTATATAAATTTCATTTCGTTCGGGGGGGGGGGGGGGGGGGGGGGGGAAGAGATTCCTGGAAGAAACTCTGGTCCCTTTTCGAATTTTGAATAGATTTGTATTTTGGTTCTCAAGATTATTGGTGACAGAGCTTCGCCTCTCTCTCCCAAATAAGAATATTTAACGACGTATTATGGAGCCCTATTTGGTTATTTAAACAGCTGTTATGGATCCCCTATTGGACTATTTAAAGATGCGTTATGGTCTACTTGATTATATTGTTTATAAAAGAGCAATGCGTCATGAAACTTTGCCTATCTTTACCACGACAATTTAAATAGTGTTTTTTTTTCTTCTACCCCACAACGTGTCTTAATCGTAGTAGAAACATTACCGATGTTGTAAATCTATTTGTCTTTTTTTTTTACCATAATTAATTGTGAAGGTGCACGATAAAATATATTACGTAATTGAAAATGTAATTGTTTTTGTCGTTTTGTGTCTGCTAAATAGCCTGGATACCCCCCCCCCCCCTCACAATATGAGCTCATGGTAAAACAAGTCATTTTTTCAAAATTACGTAATATCGGGAATATCCTATTTTAAAATAGGCGCGTGAGTTTTTTCTAGAAGTCTTCATTTTCTGAGGAAATAAATACACATAATATCGGGAATTTCCTATTTGTAATTCAAACAAAGAAGGATAATTGTAACAACTTTATGTTTCCATCGTATTAATCCTTTTAAACGCGGTACACAATGTCTGTTGATATATATATATATATATATATATATATATATATATATATATATATATATATATATATATATATATATGTATATATATATATATATATATATATATATATATATATATATATATATATATAAACTGTATGTGGGCGTGTTGTTGTGCGGTGTGCGTGTGATTGTGCGTGGTGCGTCTGTGAGTGTGAGTGTGTGTGTGTGTGTGTGTGTGTGTGTGTGTACACGCTTAGCGATTGTATTATGTTGTCCCTCTTAGTATTATCTAGATCAGGGGTCGGCAACCTTTTGAAGCGGAAGAGCCAAAAGTTACAATTTTCAAAATTTCCCTGGTTTTAAAAGAGCCACTTACATTTTTTATTACAAATATTTTATTTTTTATTAAGATTATTAATATTTGTGCAAGGAGCTGAGAGCCGCATCTTGATATCAAAAGAGGCCGCATGCGGCTCGCGAGCCGCAGGTTGCCGATCCCTGATCTAGATGGTGGAGTCGCTAGACCGGGGTATGACCCGGTGCGACACCGCATGATGTCCACCACACCCACTCTTTTTTCTCATTAAATTTTGCATTTGGTGTCACCCCCCCCCCCCCCCCTCCCCGGTAAAAGCTTTAAAGTATTCACATTTAATTCAAATGATGTTTATCTATAATCGGTTGTTAAGATAGCTGGGTTTTCTCTGTAGTTTGCATTTTACGTCATAATTTTTAACTCTAAATAACCATTGATTGAATTTGCAAAAACATATTTATTCTATATATCTCGCAATTTTTTTTATCTTGGTGTTACCCCCGTAAATGGTGTCACCCCTGTGCGGCCCGCACCCCTCGCCCCCCGCCTCGCGACGCCCTCTGATCTATATCTTTACGACTGAAGGATGGATATCAGCAAAACATGTGAAAAATAACCAAGTCCAAATCCATCATGAAACGAAGATAGAACTACCTCATGCAATTAAAACAAACGAAAACGAATTTTTGAAAAGGCCCTTGTGTCGCCGATAGAATGTAAAAACAAAACAGAATATCTCAAACCAGGAAATTTAAATACTAGCACCATATCGCGTTGACTGACAAAAGCTCAATTAGTCTAATGACGCTGGCGTCTAATAGTTTCCTGATTCACAAAACACGTTTAGTAATGAGTGTTTAAAATTAAATTGTTTAATGAAAATAATAATATGAGGCTTACATGGTAAAACATACAGGAGAATAAGGTTCAAGCAGGGGCGTAGCGAGAGGGGGGGGGCGGGGTGTGCGGAGCGCACCGGGTGACACCATTTAGGGGGGTGACACCAAGACAAAAAATAGCTAAATCTATAGAGAAGAACTTGAGGGGGGGGTGCAAATCGAAAGTTTGAGGGGGGTGCAAATTGAAAAATTTGTCCCCCGAAAGAGTCGCTACGCCTCTGGGGGGTGACACCATTATGTGCCGCACCGGGTGACACCCGACCTCGCTACGCCACTGGGTTCAAGTACAACTTCTATTACTTGAGGAGTAGAAATCCAGGATAAACTTATTACATCTATGATATAACAACTAATTGTGCTTGATAATACCTTATCTTTAAAAAAAAATCATAACTATAACAAAATTGAAAACATCTCTCCATAACTTTTCTATATAGGCCTATTATTGTAAAATGTTAGGGTATGTTAGGGTTATAGTCAGTGGCGTAGCGAGGTCGGGTGTCACCCGGTGCGGCACTTAATGGTGTCAGCCCCCAGAGGCGTAGCGACCCTTTCCGGGGACCAACTTTCAAATTTTCGATTTGCACCACCCCCCCCCCCTCAAACTTTCGATTTGCGCCACCTCCCTCAAGTTTTTCTCTATATTTTTTGCTATTTTTTGCTTGGTGTCACCCCCGCCCCCCCCCCCCTCGCTACGCCTCTGATTATAGTGTTGCTGGTCTGGATCTAATGTAAGACACAGGATTATATGATGGATATGTCACTTTGTTTTATTTTAGTATGTGTGATGAGTTCACTATACATTTGCAGATCTGAAAAAGTAAGCTGGTCTGAATTAATTTATTTACTTGTCGTTTATTATAGACTAAGTGAGATCAAACAAAAAACATATTTATTATTTTAGGTAGAGCTCACGTTAAATAAACATTTTTGACATGAAGTGATGACAGCTAACATGCAGTTTGCTGTTGAGCTGTGGCGTTTGTGTCCGAAAAAGGGACAACCGTATATTTTCCGGGGGGGGGGGAGGAAATTTTTTTTTTAATATCGTTGATAAAAGAAATTTTGGAGCTTCCCCCCCCCCCCCCCTAGATTGGGGGGGGGGTCTCCTGTTCAGCTTTCCACCACTGTCAATCATGATAATCGTAGTTTCTTAGACTCTTCTGGAAAAGTCTCTTCATTTTCTGATAAAAAAAAAGGATCGTTTTTAAGCAGCCAATCTGCTGTGTGTCTCAGCTTAGGTACGCGTTGAAAAATCCGGTCTAAAAAACGATTTGACGAGAGAGGATGTTGTGAAAAATCCGGTCTAAAAACGATTTGACGAGAGAGGATGTTGTATCAGGAAGCTGGTAGCGTAGAGGTTCTCCTTTCATTGATTTGAAGGTTATCTGTACAGGCAGTAGGGAGGAGTTGGGTGGTCTCCCCGTCAACATCTCCACCACAGTACAGCCAACACTCCTTTAGGATAAAGTTAACAATGGTGGAAATGTTATGATAAAGTTAACATTATTGGAAATGTTAAGATAAAGTTAACAATATTGGAAATGTTAAGATAAAGTTAACAATATTGGAAATGTTAAGATAAAGTTAACAATATTGGAAATGTTGAGATGTAACCGATTTCTTATATTTTATATAAAAAGTTTAGCTTTTAATGTTTCAATGTTTAATTGTGTAGCTACAGGCGGATGTCTGAACGGAGTTTTAGCCTCCACCGCCATCTTTAAGTCGGCTTTATACCACCCCCACCCCTCCCCCTACATAGAAACTGAACTAATGTATGTAAATACCAAGTCACACCCCGAAAGTATCTTACGCAAAATGGTGTAGATATGTATATTGACATGATCAATACATACCATCTGCTAGTGTAGTATAAAATGGTGTAGCCATGTATATAGACATGTATATAGACATGTATATAGACATGAGCAATACATACCATATATCAGCCCTGCTGGTGTAGTATAAAATGGTGTAGTCATATATATAGACATGTATAATATAGACATGTATATAGACATGTATATAGACACGATTAATACTTACCATATATCAGCCCTGCTGGTGTAATGTAAAATGGTGTTTCCTTCAGTGAAGATCACCTCGGGTGCCATGTACAGCACTGTACCAACCTCTGTCTGCACGCCACTCGAATCATTGATCTCAGATATTCCAAAGTCCGTTATTTTAATGTTCCAGTCATTCTCCATCAGAATGTTACAACCTTTATTGTTACACATATCAAATTGTTATATATATATATATATATATATATATATATATATATATATATATATATATATATATATATATATATATATATAATATATATAAATATACTACAATATATAAACACACACACGCTCATATATATATATATATATATATATATATATATATATATATATATATATATATATATATATATATATATATATATATATATATATATATATATATATATATATATATATATATATATATATATATATATATATATATATATATATATTCGCTTACGTTGCATATTCGAACCTCGTGGTCGGATGGTAGAGCATTTGACTGATAACCCGAAAGTCTATTCTCGAGTTCGGTTTTTAGCTCTGATGGGTGCCCGACTCACGTGAATGAAAATAAGGCGACTTGCCGTATTTTCTCTCGGTATGCTGAGGTTGCTGAATCAAATAAACTCTACTTCATCTGCTCTGTGTGTTTTGTGCACGAACTGGAAAAGATGATGATGCTGATGTTGATGTTATTTGCATTAGTTATTATCCATTGCATTCGATGAGATTTATTTGTATTCAGGACATGTGTTTGTACTGTGTCAGCGTGTAATTAGTGACAATTTACCCTTGATATCTCTATGTAGGATGTTGTTTTGGTGCAAGTAGTCGACGCCTTCAAGTATTTGAATGGTAAAGTGTCGCGTCAGCTTCTCGTCTAGGTGTCCTCTATCGGAGACGAATGAGGCTAAGGTCCCCTAATCAATGCAAGAATTGTTGTATATCATTAGAATACCTTTTATATCAGCTATCTAAGTTAATAACAAGTTGCTAATAATATTTAAAATACTGAGGTATTAATCTTAATATGCAAATTTTAATGCTATTTTTACTTTTCGAAAACAAAAATTCAGGTAGGTAGGTATGTATTTTTAGTGACGTTACTGAAAAAAAACAGGTGGCAACTAACTTCAGATATTTTCATGCGTTTCTTATAATCAAACCATATTTTATTCGAACAATAAAAAAAAAAACAAATCTACGGTCATATACGGTCATCTACGGTCATCTTTGGTCATCTACGATCATCTCTGGTCATTTACGGTCATTTACGGTCATCTCCGGTCATCTTCGGTCATCTACGGTTATCATCGGTCATTTACGGAAATCTACGGTCATCTAGACATCACAACATTGACACAACCTGTATATTTATAATGCCGGTGACGATGTTTATACCCATCACCTAACTTAAATACTAACACTATATTGTGCGTTAAAACCACACACAAACTATGTCAACATTACTAATCTTGTCTTAATCAATATAAAATTAAATACAAACATAAAGAAATATTATATTTACACTTTTTAAATATTCCAGGAAAATAAAAAATGCATCTTCTTGTTTCAGAAACCCATGGAACTGCACAATCCTCGGGTGCTTGGTTTTGAGTAGAATCATCGCTTCCTTTTTGCAGGTTTCCTGCCAGCAGCAATAGTTCAAACGTTAGTGTTTGTTATCACAAAGATATGAAGGCAATATGCCACATGAATTTGTGGGTGAATGGAAAGATGTGTAACGGAAAACTGCGCAACCGAAAATTTCCAAGAGCATTTTTGCTTTTTCTAAATCGAGCATTTATAGACAATTTTAAAAAGTGACTACAAGTACATTTCAACGAAATATTAGAAAATTAAAGTGTATTAGTTATAATCATTTTGTATTTGCGCATTTATTTCTGTTTGCGCAGTTTTTCGTTGTTTAGTTTCCCGATTGCGCATCTTTTCTGTAATCCGAATTTGTGATTATTACAATAGCACATGATAAAAATTATTAACAATTTCTAATTCGCTGTTTTTATTGGACCTTGAACAATGTATATTTGTAAAAACACATTGGTAGCTTTCTTTGTTGTTATTTTGTGTCGTTATTTCTTTTTAGCGATGATGTGTTACTAATAATAGTGTCACGTGTTTTACAGTAATAAATTTTTTTATGTCAGCTTGGTTTTCAGGTTTGGATAATTTTTATAATTAGTAAGAGAACATTTGGTAAATGAAACTTTAAACGTTCCCTTCATTTATAATGCGTTTGTTTCACATTTTATTATATCCAACCCTGATCACTCTATTTCAGTTGTTGTTTATTATAGATACATTTAATCATCATCTTTTATCGTTCGTGCCCAAGACACATAGGGCATATGAAATAGAGACGTCGGCTTGTGAAGGGATACTGTGGACAGCACTATGCCCAGCCTTCTTTGTTTCCCTGACGTGAGTTAGGTACCCATCAGAGCTGGGTGGAATCAGGGACATTCTACTGACTTGAATCCCGATTCAAACTGGAGACTTTCGGATTAGCAGTCCAGCTCTCTACCGCTATGCCACTCCCTCCCATAGTTACATTCAATACCGAAATACAGAATACAAAATAAAAAAATATCCGACCGAAATAAAATTAAAAAAGGAACATTGAAAGCAATTTATTTTGTGTAAAAATAACATCACTTCTCACGTTACCATGTGTTTCTCATCCCTGAAGTAAAGTCTTTTTGCGACAAATTTTTTCTCCTCAGGATGTTGCGTATCTGTCACAAGATGGACACTACCAAATGCTCCGGCACCTAGCCTTTGTCCGGTTTCTATGTGAAACTCTTTTGGGAAATCGTCAGAGAGGACTTTGTCTGGGTCAAGATTTATGTCAGTTACATATAACATCAATATATATATATATGTATATATATACATATATATACATATATATATATATATATATATATATATATATATATATATATATATATATATATATATATATATATATATATATATATATATATATATATATATGTATATATATATATATATGTATATATGTATATATATATATATATATATATATATATATATATATATATATATATATATATATATATATATATATATATATATATATATATATATATATATATATATATATATATATCATTAACTACAAAACATTAACATACAACAGAATATAATTCGATAACTATACAATGCATCGCAATAACTGCAAAATATGTTTCATTTTTTTACCAAATGTAACTTAATTTCTACAAATCATATCTAGGTATCTACAAAATATACCTCAGTAATTACAAAATATATCTCAGTAACTACAAATTATATCACATTAACTAGAAATTAAATAATGGTAAGTACATAATATTGTTAATGTACTTCACCTAAAAACCCGAACCTTATAACTGAACCTTAAAATGTTTTAGATTAGAAATTTGTTGATTTGAACCTATTATTTATGTTTTAAATATTTGATACATAGTTTCTTTTCACTTCAGGGAAGGAGGAGGTCATTCCGCCCCCCCCCCCACCACCACCCCCGAATTTCATTCACACCCCCTCTCCCGAATTAAATAGAAAAAAATAAACATTTATATAGAAAATATAAAGACTACTCTACTCAGAGGCGTAGCGACCCTTCCCGGCGCCCGGGGACAAACTTTTGTATTTGCACCCCCCCTCGAGATTTTGATTTGCACTCCCCCTCAAACTTTCGATTTGCACCCCCCCCCCCCTCGAGATTTCCATTTGCACCCCCCCCCCCCGTCAAACTTTCGATTTGCACCCCCCTCAAACTTTCGATTTGCACCCCCCTTTATTTTTCCAACCCATTTTGGCGCCCCCTCAGGTCGGCGCCCGGGGAAATATGTCCCCCCCCACCCCCCCCCTCGCTTCGCTACTGTCTACTAGTACTTTGTAAAAGTGTATTTTACAATATACACATTTTTTAGAATCCAGCTCGACTCTACTAACCTGGTTTGGTCGGTAAGATACCGCTAGTCCTCCCCGACCTCCAAAATATTGAGTTGACGTTGTCCAAAATCTCGCTATTCCCACAGTTATTCAACATGTTAAGGACCTCAGTTAACTCATCGTTGCTGATGATTTCCTGACTCGCCTCCTCATTACTGCTCAACTCTTTCAAACATTCCGTCGTGAACTCCTGTTCCTCCGGGTCTCTCTGGTTCAGGATGATTTTCAGCGTGTCGAAGAGGGGGATGATCTGGCGATAGTAAGAGAGCTAGTTTTTATTACATAACAGCATTACAGTCAGAGAAAGTCTACCCCCCCCCCCCCCAAAACGAAATGGTATTTATGTAGAAAATATATAATTTTAACAGTTTCCGCCCCCCCCCCCCGGTAATTTTAGTCCCCCCCCCCCCCAATGATGGTAGACAAGGGGTCGGCAACCTTTTGAGGCGGAAGAGCCAAAAGTTAAAATTTACAATCCTTCCCAGTTTTTAAAGAGCCACTAACAATATTTTTTTCACCGGTTTTTTAATGGTATTTGATTAAGATTAGGCAAATAGATTTAAAATAAATGGGTTTAAGTATGAAACACTATTTATTCATATAAAAACATACACATGTTTTCGCACAAAACAAAGTATTTTAGTTAGCTCTGCTAGGATAATAAAATCAAATTATATAACCCAGGGGTCGGCAACCTGCGGCTCGCGAGCCGCATGCGGCTCTTTTGGTGTCCAGTTGCGGCTCTTCAGCTCCATGCACAAATATTAATAATTATTTTTATTTTATTTTCAAAACTCATAAAAAATATTAGACTGCAACACTCGGTAGTAAACGATAAAACAATAGATATAATCAATAAACATTCACTATTATATTATAATATTTAGTTACTCCCTATCTCAATGTACTTCCTATTACATTGTCCATTCCGAATTGAAACATGCAACTTCATAGTGGATATCACAAAGAAACTAAACCAGCTAAGTGTAAAACTGAAAGAAAAACCCGGACTATGTCTTGCTTGAAGAAGTGGTTTGTTTCGGTGAGCGGTAAATTACTAAATTACGAAAAATCTGAAAAAAATATCGTTATAAAACCAATTCTACTATTCAATCACTTCAGCATTAATATAAACAAAATGAAGGATGTTTTCACTGAGAGATTTAAGCTATTCAAAACAAATGCAAGTACTCTGACTTACTTAGTATATCTTCTCCACACAAATTCAAATGAGATTAGTTCATATATTCAAAGCTATTTATTTAAAATTACATATGTAATGTATTTGTTTAGGAATATATATATATATATATATATATATATATATATATATATATATATATATATATATATATATATATATATATAAAATCCTAGACAAATATACTATTGACATACAAATGTTAGTGGCTCTTTAAAAACCAGGTAATGTTGTAAATTGTAACTTTTGGCTCTTTCGGCTCAAAAGGTTGCCGACCCCTGATATAACCATATAATACAGGGGTCGGCAACCTGCGGCTCGCGAGCCGCATGCGGCTCTTTTGATGTCAGGATGCGGCTCTTCTGCTCCATGCACAAATATTAATAATTATTTTATTTTCGAAACTCTTAAAAATATTGTTCTGCAACATTCGGTGATGAACGATATAATAATAAATATAAACAATAAACACTCGCCATTCTGTTTGAATATTTGGTTACTTCCTATTTTAATGTAGGGCCCTACTTCCTATTAAATTGTCCATCCCGAATCGAAATATTCAACTTCATGGTGGATATTACAAAGAAACTAAAAGAGCTAAATGTAAAACTGCAAGGACAGGAAAACCCAGCCTATGAGTTGCTTGAAAAAGTTGATTGTTTCGAAAAAAAAACTTTTTTGTTGAAATCACAGAGAGCGATACATTACTTAATTTTGATAAATTTGAAAAAAAAAATATCATGCTACTTTTAACATGAATTGTTTAGGCATTACAATAAACAAAATGAATGATAGATTCCTGAGTGATTTGAGCAATTCGAAACAAATGCAAGTACTTTGACGTTCATAGTAGATCGTCTTAACACAAAAACAAATGCGATCGACATTGAGCCAATTGGAATGGATGCTGGTTCGCTTCAAATGAAATGGCTGGATTTGAAAACCAAACATTTCACGGAACTCAGGAGAAAGTTAGAAGATTTGGAGATCCAGAAAAACGCGCACGTTTCGCAGCACAACTGGACAGCTCTAACATAAATGCCTCGAGTTTAGGCACTATTATGTGACGCATGAAATATTCTCCCAAGATACTACAGTGAGGTAAAGAAGTTAGCATTTGGAGTGCTGACGATCTTCGGGTCACTATATTTATGCGAGCAGGCGTTTTTTTTTTTTTGCATGAATAAAATAAAAGTAAAAAAGCCAACCAGTGTTTCTTCCGGGCATTTCTTGGGAGGGGTTCCCTCCCCGGACGAAATTGACTTTATATAGAAAATATATACTTTTAACAGTGTCCTTACTGGAAATTTTAGTCCGTCCCCCGCGAAAATTTTTAGTGCTTCCCCCCCCCCCCCCCTTGGAGATAAAAGTCTGGAAGAAACACTGAAGTAAACTAACAAATAAAAAAATCTTAAGGCGTGAGGCGTGATTGAAACTGAAAACAAGTTATGAGCCAGGTTTAAACAAACTTTCAAAAAGCTTGCAAGGTCAAACTATAATTGTAAATATTATTCAATAATTATTGTGATATAATTTGATTACTGATTTTATTATTCTAGCAGAGCTGGTTAAAATACTTAAATATGTTTTGTGCTAATCATGTGTATGTTTTTATATGAATAAATATTATTTCATATTAAAAGCTATTTATTTTAAATTATATATAGGCCTATATATATATATATATATATATATATATATATATATATATTCCTAATAAAATATCATAATATTGAAATAAAAATGGCGGCTCTTTAAAAACTGGGAAATTTTTTAAATTGCGACTTTTGGCTCTTGCGTCTCAAAAGGTTGCCGACCCCTGATATAATAAACTATATCTCCCCCAGGCTAACGAGATTTCGAATTATAAGCGAGAGAGACCGAGACTTAAATTTTACATTATATGATCAATTGTTTATCAGAAATTGATATTTTTAAAACATCAAGAATGTAAGATGACTAACAGTGCTTTAATTAAACGGATGCAACATGGTAATTAAATAATAGAAAAAAAAATTAAAAACGAATGAAAATTTCGTACGAAACTTTATATAATAAGTTTAGTAAAATAATTTTTACAATTATTTTATAATGATTACGTTTATCTATTCAAAAAAAAAAACAACATTTGAAACTAATTAAGTTCTATCCCTTGAATGTTTAAATTTGTTAATGGGAAGTAACTAACATAATTCAATATTTCATGTTAAAATTTTAAGCAATTTAAACATTGCAGCGATATCAAAACATACTTAACAATAATCACCTTATTTATCATTTAACAACATACATTGTATTAGTAGACATACATATTTATTTTAAAATCTGTTTTAATTTAGTAGATGTGTCTGTTTGTTTGTAGTAGGACATTTTTTTAATAAAATCTTTTATGTCACTGCTAAAATGTTAATTCCAGTAGTTTTTGTTGTAAAAACAAGTAAACGAGCTGGTTGTTTGAATTTAATATTTATTTTTCAAGCCCCTGGCATCACTACTGGTATAATGATGGCAGAGCTTACTACGATAACTTACTCCATACAGTTATCGATCACTGACTTAATACAGTTATTGATCACTTACTCCATACAGTTATTGATCACTGACTTGATACAGTTATTGATAACTTACTCCATACAGTTATTGATTACTTACTTGATACAGTTGTTGATTACTTACTTGTTACAGTTATTGATCACTTACTTGATGCAGTTATTGATAACTTACTTGATACAGTTATTGATCACTTACTCCATACATTTATTGATCACTTACTCCATACAGTTATTGATCACTTACTTCATACAGTTATTAATCACTGACTTGATACAGTTATTGATCACTTACTTGATACAGTTATTGATCACTTACTCCATACAGTTATTGATCACTTACTCCATACAGTTATTGATCACTAACTTGATACAGTTATTGATCACTTACTTGATACAGTTAATGATCACTTACTCGATACAGTATTTATTTTTGTTGTTCAACCCAATTTCATAAAAAAGCGTAATCCTTTCTTGTATTTTTAAAGCCCTGCTATGTGACAGTGTAAAGTGTTACTTTATTTTTCCGCTCTAAATAAAAATAACGCCAACTATAGTCATAGATAGAATCACGGGTAATTTTATGTAATTGTTGTAAAGGTATTCAGACACAAGCAAAATCGTAAAAACAAATCGTTCAAATAGGCCGTCGAACAAATCGCTTTAACTAGAATTAAAGAGAAATCAAACCCTTACTTCTCTACTAGCCTGGTCTTTCCTGGCAAATTTAGACAACTCTTGTACTACCAAATCACCCCTTACCCCACTTACCGCTTTACTTTCCTGGAAAATCTAGATAGCATTTGTAATACCACCCCCTAATTACCTCTCAACTAGCCTGGTCTTTCCCGTCAAATTTATACAGCCCTTGTAATACCAAATCACCCCCCATTTACCTCTCTATTTTACCAAATCACCCCCTACCCCCACCCCACTTACCTCTCTACTAGTCTCGTCCTTCATTTGCAAATTTAGAACACCCCTATAATACAGATTTACCCCCCTTACCTCTCTATAAAAGCAAATCACCCCCCCCCCCCCACTTACCTCTCTATAAAACCAAATCACCCCGCCCTCCAAACTTACCTCTCTATAAAACCAAATCACCCCCCCCCCCCACTTACCTCTGTATAAAACCAAATCACCCCCCGCCCCACATTTACCTCTCTATAAAACCAAATCACCCCCCCACACACTTACCTCTCTATAAAACCAAATCACCCCACACTTACCTCTCTATAAAACCAAATCACCCCACACTTACCTCTCTATAAAACCAAATCACCCCACACTTACCTCTCTATAAAACCAAATCACCCCACACTTACCTCTCTATAAAACCAAATCACCCCACACTTACCTCTCTATAAAACCAAATCACCCCACACTTACCTCTCTATAAAACCAAATCACCCCCCCCCCCACACTTACCTCTCTATAAAACCAAATCACCCCCCACTTACCACTCTATAAAACCAAATCACCCCCCCCACACTTACCTCTCTATAAAACCAAATCACCCCCCCCCCCCACTTACCTCTCTATAAAACCAAATCACCCCCCACACTTACCTCTCTATAAAACCAAATCACTCCCCCCCCCCCCAAACTTACCTCTCTATAAAACCAAATCACCCCGCCCCCCAAACTTACCTCTCTATAAAACCAAATCAGCCCCCCCCCCCAAACTTACCTCTCTATAAAACCAAATCACCCCCCCCCCCCCCCCCACTTACTCTCTACAAGCTCCTTAATAAAAGTCAATAGTATTATCTAATCAATAGTAATATAACTTTTACTTCGGCGCCCCACGTTTTTCATCGCTTGTAGTAGAGTGATCGCTTGCATTATTGTGATGTAAAGTATTTATTTTCTACTTTTTAGTTCAATCAGAAAACGTGGGTTTTTAAATACTTTTTTAATGATTATTATTTTTCGTTTTACTCTTTTGGGACTGTAACGAGGTGTACATTTCTTGTGGAAAATATTTTTGAAAAAGCAACGAGTATTAAACAACATAAATTGCATCCTTAAATCCAAAATGTAATATAAAAATGTAAGTCAAACCCCCTATGGCCAAAGCCCCGCTGTGGACAAACCACCTATGGTCAAAGGTCCGCGCACCAGTCCTGACTTGGAAAACCCTAACCCTAACCCTAAAATCAAATAATAAGGCAAACAATATAAAAAAATAAAAAAATAAAAGCAACAAAACATACTAAACACCCAAACGGACAACAAACGAACCTGAAAAGAGAACAGATCCTTAAAGACTATGTAAAAACCAAAATCGTCTTATGCAAGGCATAAATATGACACACAATTGAAAATAAAATGGATGTTGTACAAGTTGAACCTTCAAATAAAGGGTGAGAAGACAACGTCTTAATTAACAATCAATCCACAAGTAGTTCACACAGAAAAAACTTGTAAAAACATGTAAAATTCTGGTCACTGAACATTAGAATACTAGCTAAAGGATCACAACAATTACCACCCTCGACAGAAAAAACTTGTAAAAACATGTAAATATCAGTCACTGAACATTAGAAAACTAGCTAAAGGATCACAACAATTACCACCCTCGACAGAAAAAACTTGTAAAAACCTGTAAATATCAGGTCACTGAACATTAGAAAACTAGCTAAAGGATCACAACAATTACCACCCTCGACAGAAAAAACTTGTAAAAACCTGTAAATATCAGGTCACTGAACATTAGAAAACTAGCTAAAGGATCACAACAATTACCACCCTCGACAGAAAAAACTTGTAAAAACCTGTAAATATCAGGTCACTGAACATTAGAAAACTAGCTAAAGGATCACAACAATTACCACCCTCGACATAAGGCTCTCATAAAATAAAGCAGAATAAATTCAAACTGGTACCTGACCATCATACCACCAGGTGGCTTGAAACTACAACCATTGCATATCCAAGTCGCTGTCACAGACAAATAAGAACAATAAAAAATAAAGCAGGAGTGATCTCCCCTAAACTTTCTGGAATATAGTTATATGAGTTGACTCGCGGCGTATGTACGCCGCTATTTAGTTGTTTTATTTTCTACTTTTAAGTAATTTATAATTACACCCCCACCCCCAGCCCTTGTAAAAGCAGCCTCCGTGACCACAGTTGTCAGACGACTATGAAAAGATAAATCAGAACTTGTTACCTCCCTTTGTTTCAGAGCGTTTAAGAAATAATTTATCTGCTCCTAATAGCCGTCACTAATTCAACCCGGCTATATGATTGTAAACATTCGGTGTGAGCCACAGCTCACCTGACAGGTGGGGGTGCGTCTGTTTCAAATGCCTGGAGAACGAGGGAGGGGGCGGTTCGGCGTGCGTACGTGGCAATGGTGGTGTCCCGCATGGTCCCATGAAGAGAATTATATATATATATATATATATGGTGCCCTGTCAAAACGACCCGGGACAAATCGGCCCCGTCAAAACGGCCCCGTTAATACGACCCCGTCAAATCGACTCCCGACAAACCGACCCCGTCAAAATAGCCCCGTCAAAAGGGCCCCGACTTATTGGCTCCCGTCAAATGGGCTCCCGTCATATTGACTTGCGACATATAGGCTCCCGACAAATGGGCTCCCGATATTTAGGCTCCCGACAAATGGACTCCCGACATATTAACCCCTGACAAATAGGCTCAGGACATATTGGCTCCCGACAAAGCGGCTCCCGACATATTGGCTCCCGACATAAGGGCTCAAGACAAATGGGCTCCCGGCAAATGGGCTCACGACATTTTGGCTACCGACAAATGGGCTCCCGACATATTGGCTCCCGGCAATTGGGCTCCCGACATATTGGCTTTTGACAAAATGACTCCCGACATATTGGCTCCAGAAAATTGAATGATATGACCACTATTGGCATAAAAGTAACCATTGTGTCCTACCTCCAATACCACAATAACCTCTTTTTAATGCCCGAATAAAATTATTTTTTCATGAACCAACATTAATTCACAAACAAATCGAGCCCTTAACAGCTAAATTCCACCAATTCTAAAGTTTTGATAATGTTTAATTTACAACAGAAAAGATCTGTTGCTTAAAAGCGAGCACAGAAGTGTAAATGTATGATATACATGATGTTAACATGATAACAGCATTTTGTTTTGATAACCTACAAGCACAGTGGCTTAGCGAGGTCGGGTGTCACCCGGTGCGGCACTTAATGGTGTCAGCCCCCCCCCCCCCCCCCCCAGAGGCGTTGCGACCCTTCCCGGGGACAAACTTTCAAGTTTTCGATTTGCACCCCCCCCCCCCAAACTTTTGATTTGCACCCCCACCCCCTCAACTTTTTCTCTATATATTTTGCTATTTTTTGCCTTTGTGTCACCCCCCTAAATGGTGCGGTCCGCACCCCCCGCCCCCTCCCCTCGCTACGCCCCTGTACAAGCATATTGCAGTTAGGAAGGTACAGCGTGGACCCTTCTCCCCACACAATGAGTTGGAACAGCCTATAACCGACTCAATTATGGATGTCGTAGATAGATGACCCTTAAATTAAAACATACTATATTTTATAATAGATAAACTAATATAAAAATAAGGCCTGCCGAACAAAAGATGCATACGTTGTATTACATAAGAGTGTTGGATAAGCTAACTCTAAAGAATATTGATGAAGGGGTCCCACTGGCAGATGTCATATTCAATGAGACCGCTTTGCCGGGAGACTTAGTCTCTACAGAAACGGTATTGTCAGTGCAGTGGCGTAGCTAGGATTTTTGGGCCCCTATGCAAAAATTATCAGTGGGCCCCTTCGTCAGCCGTTAGGCCAGTGGCGTCGCTAGGTCGGGTCTCACCCGGTGCGGCACTTCGTATTGTCACCCCCCTCCCAGGAAACAAAGCATATATATATATATATATATATATATATATATATATATATATATATATATATATATATATATATATATATATATGTGTGTGTGTGTGTGTGTGTTTCGGCCTACATAGGCCTAAAATTTATATATATGCCACATACTGGTACACGTAAGTGTTTAAGCTTTAATCACTGCTGACTTAATAGTAACGATGTTTATCTACAGTCTGTTTATAATACAGTTGGATGAAGCATTGTTTTCTTTATAGTTTAGGTTTACGTCGTGGTGTCACACACCCCCCCCCTCTTGATATAATTTTCGATTTGTACTTAGAAGACTATTTAACTTTAACTAATGGATCTGGAAAATGGCATTTCATTCTATAAATTTTACATTTTTTTGCCTTTGGTGTCACCCCCCTAAATGGTGTCACCCGTTGCGGTCCGCACCCCCCGCCTCGCCTTCGCTACGCCTCTGCGTTAGGCTACAGAGGAGTTAAACGAAGAGATCAACTTCTACTTACGATGGATATTTTTTGATATATAAATATTCTGAAGGCAACATTTTGTATTTTATATGTCCTGATTTTGTATTTATACTATATTATTATGCTTGCCTACTACTGCTAAAAAGTTTATTTATAGGCTGATTCTCTCAATGTCTTGCACGACAAAGTGATATAGCCTGTAGTGTTATTATAACGATTGGGCTCTGTTTGACCCACAAACACTGAATCCCACTGCCGAAACGGTGGGGGGGAGGGCTTTTTGGAACTTTTAACCTTTTTCTTTTTTAAAATTATTTATATGTAACAAATATTAAAATTCCATTGTAAAAGTTTTAATTTTTTATGAGGGAAAAGGGCCCCTATGTGCCTTGGGCCCCCATGCCTTGCTTACGCTAGCCTATTTGTCGGGAGTCGTAATGACGGGGGCCGTTTTGTGGAGAAACTAAATGGCGGGAACCTATTTGTCGGGAGTCGTAATGACGGGGGCCGTTTTGTATACGCCGCACGTATATATATATATATATATATATATATATATATATATATATATATATATATATATATATATATATATATATATATATATATATATATACATATATATATATATATATATATATATATATATATATATATATATATATATATATATATATATATATATATATATATATACATATATATAAGATACTTTTATAACATTACGGGGTTATCAAAAGTACTGGAGTACTGTTTCTGAGTTTATTTTTAACATGATTCTTCTGTGTATCTTCCGTCACAGTCGGAATATTACGAATAAATTCGAACAGATCTACCGTACTAAGTTATTTTAAACTTTTCACTTATGTTAAAACGCAAAGACAATGTATTGTGGCGTAAAATGTTTCTTAATTAGATGATTAATTTACTCTTTGAAAATTAATTAAGGTTTTCTTTATAAAGTACTAATGTTCTGCACTATCATAAACATATTATTTGCTTTTCATTTGATGCGCAATTCTTTTTTTCTACGAGATTCTATTCTATTTTTTTTTAAATTGATCAAAATCATGTCTATATCCCGAGTTTCCATTCCACGTAGTGTTATATAAGAAAATTCGAGAAAGTTTAGGGGACATCACTCCCGCTTTA
This sequence comes from Physella acuta, assembly GCF_028476545.2. Lineage (NCBI taxonomy): Eukaryota > Metazoa > Mollusca > Gastropoda > Physidae > Physella > Physella acuta. The sequence goes on from NW_026733454.1 coordinate 36,163, forward strand.
TTTTAGTTCTTCTTTTAGTTTCGTCTCTTTGTTTTACATTCTAACGGAGCGCAGTCCTTTATCGTGTAAAGATAGGTGGGGTCACCTGGTCGTTTGTCTAGGTCAGAATTCACGGAACTCGGGTTTTTAGAAGTCATTCAGTTGATCGAAGTGACTTCATATCTGACACCGTGTTCGGAGAAAGGTCTAATTGGTGCCGTCGAGAGTTCGGATCCATCCCAGATTAAGAGTAACTATTTTTCTTTTCCTAAGCCTTGACTGAAATCGAAATGTAAAGGTATGTTAAATATTTCAAAATGCAGTAACCTCATACAAGACTATTTATACTAAACATACATATAGTAACTAGTTTCTAATATAAATATTCAAAATAAATAATGTATTTATCTAATATGAATAATCTAAAGTAAATAATATATTTATCTAATATATATAATCTAAAATAAATAATATATTTATCTAATATAAATAATCTAAAATAAATAATATATTTAATCTAATATAAATAATCTCAAATAAATAATATATAGATCTAATATAAAATTAGTAGTTGTGATATGACTCAGATGCGACACATTGTAACATCTGTTTCTGATAGCTTAACAATAATGTGTGAATCAATATCTCATACGCGTGTTACACAGAGCTTGTTCTTCATTCCTGTCGCTTTAAGCGTACACGGCTAGTCCAAATACACAACCAAAGGTTGAAACACAGCATCATATCTTTGCAGGTCTGTTAAATTTTCTTAGAGATAAGTGTATATATATATATATATATATATATATATATATATATATATATATATATATATATATATATATATATATATATATATATATATATATCAATATTATCAATCAGGATTTTTGGCTGAGCTTACGATATTTGATTTATTTTGAGTTAAAATCAGAACAAAGTAGAACAAGATAGTTTGATGTATACAATTAGTGTCTCAGAAACTTACAATAGTTTTAAATATAACAAACGATTGTTTTAACTTCAATCCAATTTCAAACATTGACTACTATCTAGACCTATTGACAGAAAAAAATGTAGGTCGACTCGCTTTGACAATTATATATCCAGCGCATCTGAAGTACTCATTTGTCAATATAAATGTTTTTTTTTGTTGCTATAGCAGGTGCTAAAAAGAAATTCAATAGATTGTTTTCATAACACGAAGCGTAGAATTTGTGGACTATGAAAACACTTCTCTTAATTGTTAAACATGTTGACAGATTTTATTATAAACATCATAACTCGACCGTGTTTAGTAAAGCTCAAACCTGAATATACATAAATTGGGAAATTCTTTAAAGTTTTGCACAGAAAGGGTGGTATCTATTTAAAATTTACTCATAAGTACTATGCAAATATTATAAATTTATATGTATTGTTTTTTGTTTAATTGAGGGCGTAGCTAAGTTTGATTAAACTTGATGCTCTACCATTTTGTTTTGTTCTTTAATTAGAAAATCAACCGACTAAGTGTATTGGGACGTAGATCTGTTTAAAGATAAACATATATGTTCATTACATTTAACGTGTAGGCTACCTTAAATAACTGCTTTTTTCTGTAGTAATATTTATTTATTTGCCACATAATCCACGATAAATTGATTTACCAAAATGTACGTTGAATTTCATCTTAATACAAAAATCATATGGATATACTTATGGGAAGTTTGTAAGAATTATAAGTAAAATGATAGAAGCATTTGCGAATGTATAGTATCATTGATGAACCCTAATATAATCAATGAATTTAAGTAGAAGTTAAGTTAATCTAGAATGGTCATGGCGGTGCCTGGCCGGAACGGCTTCTAAATGAAATAAAAATGAAGAAACCACACTAATAGGGTGTTACAATAATACTTTGCTATATAACATGCTATTTTCCAAAAATTATATAAATTGATTGGCAAGCGCTAAAATTATGTTTTAGCTATCAAAAATTAAAACAAAATATTAAGTATCGATTTTTATGTGTTTTGAATTTTTTGATTTAAGATAAACTATTGAAAATAATTTTTGAAATAATTAATAATATTAATTCATTAATCCATTCCAAGTTTTGGAAAAACTTCCGCCAGGGAGAGATTAAATTTTCCAAACTAAATGAATTTTTGTGATCATGATTCCCATTGATAAAAAAACATGGCGGCTGCTTATTTCTTGACTTCGCTTCAACATTTTAAACTCATCATGAACTCCCAATATGCAACAAATATACAAAATTTCAAGTCTATTGTGTACGTACGGTTGGGAAGTAATGTATTTGCATTCAATTCTGACAGAAAAGTTTTGTGGCGGTAAGTAAATAAATTATTTTTTAAAGTTAAATGTAAGACCTAGCAAACCTAGCCCCAGGGGACATTACTCCTACTGAACGATTTGGTAAACAGTAAACACTTATCTAGACCGTCTAGTTCGATGACAGAATATTACAAAAAATAGACCTAAAATCTAAATCTATCTGATCCTAAATATATAATATCTGTAGGCCTATATCTATTTTACTACTGTATTAACTATACTGATCCATCTAAATAAAAAGTGACAGTACAGTGATTAGATTTAGAATCTACTAGATCTAGATTGAATTCTTTCTACTAATTCTAGACTAGAATCTAGATCTAGATTTTAGATTCTAGTGTGTGTTTGTAGAGTAGAGAGCTAGTTGTAAGTTATCTAATCTATCTAGTTACTCTAGTACTACCTATCTCAGTCTGTCTAGTCTAGTGGGGTATAAGCTAAGGCAAGGCCTAAAAGGTGTGTAGAGTTGTAAATGTAGACTGTAGAGTTCACTAGTGTAATGAGAGTGACTGTAGCATTACTAGTGTGAGTTGTAGAATCTAGTAACAGTCTACACAGTAATTTAGAAATTTGTCTAGGACTTCGTGTCAGTAAATATTGTAACATACACTTATTACTCTAGCCCACAATCTAGATCTAATATGGAATATAGCAAAATGTATCTATATCCACTTAATAGGCCTTGTACCCTGGTTATTAGATCTAGAGTTTAGATTTAGTAATAGAATCTAGGCCTAATTTTCAATATATATTGACCTAAAGTAGTTATAGATTTAATGGCTAGTTTTAGTTTCAATTTTATTTAAAATGTTGATTACGTATAAAAATGTAAACTATAATTATAAGAGAAAATTTTGAGTAGAAATATTGTGTGTACATCTATGTTTCAGATTACCTGAATTAAATCAGTGCATATAGACCTCTAGAAAGAACCCTACAAAAGTTCCAGGAAACCTCAACCAAGACTATCAACAAAACATGAAATCAAAATGTGTGTTATAATGAAGATTTCATCTAAGACTGCAATTTATGAAGAACAATATTTGATGCAAGAAAAAAAAAATCCCCTGCAATTACTGGAAAGTAATAAATCAAATACCTTTACCTTTAAATATTAAATAAATGATAAATTTATTTACTAAATATTGAATTTTTCTCATTCATTTTATGTTGAATTTCTATTTTTTTATTGTATTTGTAATGTTAGTTTATGAAAATATTGTAAAAAATAGTGAGAGTTGTACGGTAGTAAAGCTCCAGTCTCAAACCTGTTGATCCATTGATCTGACAACATAGAGTCACCTACTTTTGTGACCTTGGCATAGGAAGGATGATTTGGTCAGCCATATGCCCATCCACATTTACTTTCACTTACGTGAGTTAGGCACCCATCACTGCTGGGTGCACTCAGGGACTTTCTACTGACTACTGGGTTAGCAGTCTAATGCCAGTGTGAGTTGCTTAAAACAAAATTTGCAAGTAAAATACTATTTAGTTTCCTAAACAGTTTTAAAAATATTTGAACCCACACACACACACAAAGAACGTATTAAAACAACACTCAATACAAATAACATAAATCTTAACACTTGATAAAAGATTTATTTAGGATATATTAATATATATTTTTACAATGACCTACAAATACTAAATTGGGATACATTGGTCAAGCAGTAGAGCACACAATTGCTAATCCAGAGAAGTGGTTTGAGGGCTTGAGTACATTAAGGGTAACTGGCTTGAGATACTGACTTTAAGTGTAAACCACACAACTGTTTTATTAGTCTAAGTAAAAAAAACAAGACATTATTTTTTTATTATTACAAGTGGAACATGCTTCATCTGTGAAATAATATTTTCATTAACAGTAAAAATAAATATTAAATAGTGTACACAGACACTAAAAATACATGCTTACTGTAATGCAAAAGAAATTATTCTAAAACAATGTAATATACATTAGTAGTCATTATGCCTATTTAGTCATATATGTTTATTCTGAGTGATATAGTCAGAATACTGTAATTATAGCATATTTAATATCTACTAAGTAGGCATTGTACAATAGTATGAATATCTAGAATCTAGCTATATAGATTAATTAAAGTTGCTGATTTTTTTTTAAATCTTGGAATTAAATTTTCAATGTTAAATTAAAAGCTCAATGACAGTAACACAAAGCCAAACAAGGCTTATTACAATTAAACTAATTAGGCCCTAATAATAGTAATAATTAGATTAATCCAATTTTTAGGCCCACTTTGGGCTTAAATCAAATTTGGAATTTCTAGAGCTACTACTAGATATAGAATTTTATCTAGTAATACTGGTACACTATAACTTGTCTATATATATAACTATAACTATCTCTACGAGGACTAACTACTAAGCAGACGACTAATTAGTTATTACAGTTATTAGGTCTAGCCTACTGTCACTGTGTAATATCTAGTTTATCTACTTCTAGATCTAGTACTAAAAGAAAAAGTACTAGGAAAAGGAATTATTTTTTAAAAATATGGCATTGATTTAAAATATGGGCCTATTTATTAAAATGAAAAAGGCAAAGTCTTTATTACTAAATCGGCCTAATTACGCCTAAACTTTCTAAGCAAAAGAAAGTCTAAAGAAAAACTTATGGGTCTAAATTCAAAAGTTAAGTCTAAAGGCCAAAGGTTTCTGTTTTACAAAATGTTAGTAGATCTGTAATGTTATAGTAATATATACTATATACTGTATGACGTATTATTAATATTAATTATAATTAGGCCTAGTACTTAGTACTAAGTTAGTAAACTAAAGTAGAATCTAATTACTAAAGTTCTTTAATTCTTTAGACTTGGTCACTTGACTTTACGTCACGACTTCTTCTTTAGTAAAGAATCTTTAGTTCTTTACTGACTTTACTCTTCTCTAAAATTGAGTCTAAAATCTTTAGACTACGGTCCCTACCTCTAAAACTCTAAAACTAAATCTAACGAGTCGGTTGTATTCTAAATAAAATTCTAGATCTAGAATCTAGATTCTATATTAAAATCTGCAAAGTCAATTATTTATCTCTAGATTTAGAATCTGGATCCTAGATTCTATATCTATCTAGATCTATTTCTAGATCTAAATTCATGAAATTCTGATTCTAAAACTTGAGTTTATTTTGAAGCCAAAAGCGAAAGTAGCTTTCCTAACTTAAAAAAAAGATTTAATAAAAATATTCAGATTTGGTTTAAAAAAACGCCAACCGGCAGGACTCCATTTGGACTCCACTTCAACACCCTATAGTTCGTATCATAAATCGACTTTGAAGAACTTAACACACAAACGTGCATGTATTTCCAATGGGTGAAACCACATACTGTAATTTACCAGTTTATTTTTTTTACTTTTCAGAAATAAGACATTTCGACAATTCAAACCTTACATATTTTACTTGATCAGAGGAAACTCCATAAAGCACATTTAACGGAAACACAGGATGTGAAAAAGATGCATTTAAAATACTATATTTGGAATAGTGTAAAGCATATTCTAAAGATTTGCAATTAGGCATAGTTTCTTATCGTAGTATTTTTCTATAACTTTTTTTCCGTTAAGTTGATTTAATGTAATAAAATACAATTAATTATCAGAGAAAATTAGATACATTTAAATTAAACAGTAGTAACGTATCACATAATATTATTCACTGTAGTTTATAATTTAAAAAATAAATACGTATATTCAGCTTGCTATATTAAACGAATTCGCTGAATTTCGGCTGTAAATTAAGGATGAATAGATGCAGTAATTAATTAATAGATAACCGAAAATTACGTACATATTTTTACAGATATTATTAGTTTCAATCGAGAATACTGAATCTATAAATAATTGCAACAATTACAAGCATTTGGTTTCTTATTGGTGTACGTAAAAAAAGACTTGACAGAAATAGTGGGAAATGAATCCGAACAATACACCAAAGATTACATCTGAAAATGGAGATGGCAACACACCCGAATTACTTGTAAAAAGCGGATCAGAAGAAACGGATGTTTTAACAAGTGCAGCTTGTAATGGACAATACAAAACAGTACAGCTCCTAATAGATAGTGGAGTAGATATTAATTGTTTTGGAAATAATGGAATGAATGCATTAATTACTGCATCGCTAAATGGTCATCATGAAATAGTAGAATTACTTATAAAAAATGGAGCAGAAATTAACGGTCGAATTGAAAAAAATGGAAGAAATGCTTTAATGATAGCATCTAAAAAGGGCCATGATAAAACTGTAAAAATACTAATAGAATGTGGGACAGATGTTAACAATTGGGATACAAACGGAATTAACGCATTAATGGTTGCGTCACAAAATGGCCATTATAAAACAGTAAAATTACTAGTTAACTGTAAAGCCGAAATTAATCATGTCGGGAAAAAAGGGATCAATGCATTAATCTCTGCTTCTTGTAATGGACATGAATCTATTGCAAAGCTACTTATAAAATGTGGAGCAGATATTAATCACTTTGAAGCAAACGAAATGAATGCATTAATGTATGCATCACAAAATGGTCATGATAAAATAGTAGAATTTCTTATACAAAGTGAAGCAGAGATTAATCATTTTGAAAAAAATGGGTGCAGTGCTTTAATGCTGGCATCTCAAAATGGACATGAAAAAACGGTGAATTTACTTATAAGAAGTGGAGCAGATCTTAATATTGTTGACACAGATCGAACTGATGCATTAATGATTGCATCTCATCATGGTCACTTCAAAATAGTAGAATTATTAATACAACATGGCGCAGACATCAATCGTGTTGAAACCGACGGATACGATGCGTTAATGCTAGCATCAAAACAAGGATATTATGAAATAGTAGATTTGCTTGTGAAATGTGGATCAGATATTAATCGTTTCGATTTGAATGGATGGAATGCATTAATGCTTGCATCTGAAAATGGACATTTAGAAATAGTAAAGTTACTTATTAAATGTGGATCAGATGCTAATCGCACAGATTCAAATGGAATCGATGCATTAATTCTTGCATCTGAAAATGGACATTTAGAAATAGTAAAGTTACTTATAAAATGTGGATCAGATGTTAATCGTATTGATCCAAAAGGATGCGATCCACTGATGCTTGCATCTGAAAATGGACATTACAAAATTGTAAAGTTACTCATAAAATGTGGAGCAGATATTAATCGTAATGATTCAAATGGAAGTGACGCATTTATGCTTGCATGTGAAAAGGGACATGAGAAAATAGCAAAATTACTTCTAAAATGTGGATCAGATGTAAACCGTGTTGAAACAGATGGATTGGATGCATTAATGCTTGCATCTAAAAATGGTCATGATAAAATCGTAGATTTGTTACTTAGAAAAAAAGCCGATTTCCATTGGTTAAAAGCAACCGGAGGGAATGAATTAGATAATACACCTCAAATTGGTCGTGATGATTATGTAGAAGATTTAAAGTCATCATTTATACAATATTTACTAAATTTAATATGCCTAGCATTTGAAGAAAGTCACACCATAATTATCAACACAATTTTGGTGGTTATTGAATCATATAATGGTAAATCAAGTTTGACAAGTCAGGTCAATTTTGTTTGCTCTTTCTGTAAAACTGGTAAGTTTATTCTACACGTTTAATGCTAATTTTGATAGACGTTCAAGAAATTGATTGTTATTTTAAATTTCGTGTCATTATTTTTGTCCACATGAATAATTATAAGATATAAATAGCGTTACATATACATTCATTTACTGAAATATCCTTTACTATTATAGAGACTATTACTTATTTTATTAATTGTTTAATGCTATTCATCATACGTTCTAATATTATTATATTATTGATTTTGTAATTCTTTAATCATAAAATTTTTAATTGAAGAATTGCTATTTGACTTTGTGACCAAGATGAGGCAATATTAACAGGCTTATTTTTTTACCTGTTTGTTTATTATTTAAACATAAGCTCTGAGAAATTTTGGAATCAAGGATAAAAGCTCTATATCAGCCTGCGATTTCCAAACTGAAAATTCGAATTTGATTCTGGAGCAATGGAAAAGGTAATCACATGTTGCTGTTGCTGCTAATGTCAATGTCAATGTCAATGTCAATGCCAATGCCAATGTCAATGTCAATGTCAATGTCAATGTCAATGTCAATGCCAATGTCAATGCCAATGTCAATGTCAATGTCAATGTCAATGTCAATGTCAATCTCAATCTCAATCTCAATCTCAATCTCAATCTCAATCTCAATCTCAATCTCAATCTCAATCTCAATCTCAATCTCATTCTCAATGTCAATTTTAATGTTCAGGTTCAGGTTCAGGCTCAGGCTCAGGCTCAGGCTGAGGCTGTGGCTATGGTTGTATTAGCGGTTGGGTTTGGGGTTTGCGGTTTAGGTTAGCGTTTTGAATAGGAATATAAAAAAGAATAGGAAGAAAGAAAAAGTGCGTGTGTTAAAAATACATTTTAATTATTTATTATCTAGGTCTATCTACTGTTATGCCAATATTGTTTTCAAGATTCGTGATGAAACGGTCAGTATTAAAATTACTACATTTATGTTTTAACATTTATGATTTTAAACGAACATATTTCTCTTTATTTAGGGAACAATATATCATCACATACATGTAGCTATAAATGTTTCAGTTGTTAGATTGACACATTTTTTAAAAAATCTCTTTTAGATTTTAAACTTTGCTGAGCTGTTGGAAAATGTTTCCTATGTCATGGCAGAGTTTTCTAGAATGCAAAAGCTTGACGCTTTTCAGTTTTTCTTTTGTCAAAAATCATTAAGCAAACTGTACTGGGCGATCAGCGAAAAGTATGAAGATAATTTTAAAGAATATGCGACAAAGTTTTTTTTTCTACTCCTTCAGTTTAATTATCCAGGTAAAAACTTGTTTACAAAGATAGATAAAAAGTTAAATTATTTAATAAGAAAATATGTCTATAAATTAATATTGTACGTGTACCCTCACGATTACGTGCATGTGCATATGCTTATACATACATATATAAATATCGTGAGGGTACACGTACAATATTAATTTATAGACATATTTTCTGATTAAATAATTTAATTTTATATATAGGCCTATATATATATATATATATATATATATATATATATATATATATATATATATATATAAATATAAATATATATATATATATATATATATATATATATATATATATATATTCATGTATAAGTAGAAAAATTGTTATTTAATTGAATTTATGATTAAATGCACAGTATTTGCATACGTTCTTGATTTGACGTGATATGTAGGCCTATATGTTAAATTAATATTGTACAACAATGTTTTTTATTCTAACACGCTTCTGTACATTTTTGCTGTGGGAATAATAGAATTGACAATAACACAGTTGAAAAAAGAAAATCTACTGGATACAAACGCAGCTAGTTTTTCGCTATCTTTAATTCTTGACACGCTGGATATTTTGTCCAGAGGCAGTGACAACAGCTCAGATTTTGCTTTGGTAATTATGTAAAGATTTACTTATGTATAATTAAAACAAAAAGCTCACAGTTATTTCAATGATGCGTAAAACCACAATAATCATACTCTCAAGTCTATATATTTAATAATTTCACATTCATTCATTGCTTTAAAAACATACATAAAATATGTATATTATTCAGTGTTCAATACAAGTAACAGTATCTATTTTATATTCACTAACGAGATATTAAGCTCTGCCTTTTTATTTTCAGTGTTTGGCTAAAAATAGCACCGTGGAGATTTTTAGTGAGCATATCATATTAAATAACGAGACGCAGGTGAGAACCAACATGCAGGTATAAAATAAATGGATAATAATCTAATATTTCGAAAATAAGTTGAGCAAGTCAGGTTTATTCATTAATTAAATGTTCGATAAATAATTAAATTGTTTTCATAGATATTTAGTATTTTTCGAAAATATAACATTTTTAAATTTTACAAATATTTAAAGGGCTTGATTTTTGTTTCAAAAACGAACATTATAAAATAGAAATTGCTTACAAAATGTCTTGCCTAGAAGAGAAAGTTACAATCCTCTTGAAAAAAAATAGCAATGAAAAAGCAATATGAATGTTTTACATCTTTATATAATTACAAATTGGCAAATGCTTTACAGAGTTCGCAGTCCCAGTTTGTTACTTACAGAATTATAATAATTTTACACAACATTGCCCGAAGGAAACAAGCAAAGATATTATTGTGTCTCAGAAGAATAAAAAATGTAAGTGTTGCAAAAAAGTTTGTATTCAAAATGAACTTGTGTAATCTTCAAATTTATTACGTATGTTTTAAAAAATCATTACTTTAAAAATCACACCTACAACTTTAAGTTCATACGAACTTTATTCTCACGTTAAAGTTATAATAAATATTTTTATGATATTTATAATTAGTATTTTTTTAATTATACTATTTTAAGTTTTTTATTTTTAAGATTTTGGAGATAATATAAAAATGTAAATTAAACGTCTATATCCAAATATGGACGTTAGAGAAAATGTGTATAGCCCTAACCCTAAGCAAAAAACAACCATAAACAAAATCGTAACACTATCCCTGTCCCCATCCCTAAAATAATCCTTATGACGGGAGCCGGACGTTTTCCCAAAAGACACATATCCGAATTCAACAAATGCCAGAATGGAAACTTTTCAAGTTGTTTTATTTCTGTCAAATTTGAAAAAAATCGGTTCGTTAGGATGGGTTGAAATTTATTTAGCAGATTCCACCCATGAAATGACTAAGCGAGTACAAAAAAACAGTCATTAGATTCAAGTCAAATAAAAGCTTGTACAAAACTACTAATTCTGGAACAAAGTGTATTACAAGTGATGAAATTTCCACCAGATATGTTCAATGTGTTTTTTAAAACACAACTTTTTATTAAAATAAAATATTTTAATTAATGAAACGGGACACTATTCTTTATTATCTACGCAGACTCTGATGGAAATAAGATTTCAAGATGCTGTTACTTCACTTATTGCGAAGATGTTGCTTTCGGTGATTGTAGATGATGCTGATATCATAATTACAACAAGTGGTGTGAAACATTTTTACCTCATTGCCATAAATAAAAATATTTATCAGCAATAGTAATTATATATATACACACACACAGACACACACACACATATATATATATATATATATATATATATATATATATATATATATATATATATATATATATATATATATATATATATATAATTTATAACGTTCCAGTGTTTATTATTTTAATGAATGCGATATCATTTTGTATTTATGATTTTTTAGAGGAGATTCATGGTGTAATGCGATACATCAAAGAAGCATCAGAAGCTACTGACAAAATGCACAACGGTGTACATCTTTCTGAATTGCTTCAAGGACTTGCGAAATTCGCGAAACACCCACCGGCCTGTGAAGAGGTTCTTACTTTTTCACTACGTAGAATACATTTGTGAATTTTAGTTACCTTGGAGTACATTCGATTGTTTTTTTTTTAAGTTCTTCCATCATAAATTATCTTTGGAGGAATATCTTTTTTTAAATTTAAATTTACAGTGGACAAACACAATGGTTGAATTACAACACCTCAACAAATCTTCACAGTTCAAGAGAGTACAACTTTAATCTCCATTTCAATTCACTTTTAATAGTGGCTGCTTTTATTTATTACTAATATTATATTAACTAATTCATCCTAAAAAAGATGAATTTTTCGATGACTGCACACACAAACTAACATATATATATATATATATATACATATATATATATATATATATATATATATATATATATATATATATATATACTTACATATGCTTACATTATAGGTATGTCTGTATGTTTATAAGCCTTTTGTAGTGCACATGGTTAACAAAATGTTTAGTTTGTAATAATTGCTATTTTAACCATTTTGTTTTTATGAATTTTATTTGGATTCTAGTTTTATTAATCGTTTTAGATAACTGAGAATTTTCTGTGCATATGTCTCATGTATTTCATAAACATATGCTGCTCTTAATAAACGTTTTTATAAAATGTCAATATAAAGTCACACAATATACAATTAAAATAACGTTTACTTTAAGGCTGGAAAGTTACGAAGTTAAATGCATTATTTCAAAATTTCTGAAAATTAAAATCATAAGAAAATGAAATCATCTTAAAAGCCTTATTATTATTAAAGATATAATTTTGAATTATTTCAACATTTGATATTTGAATCTACAGATTCTTCCTTTACTTGACACGTTGAAGGATTTCCTTGGTGAAGAGGATCTAGAAGAACTGGAATACACAACAGAGTGTCTGAAGGAAATGAGTCAAAATGTAAAGGCTAGCAAAAACATTATAACCAGTCCAGATTTCACAGATCGTTTAACTACGCTGAATAAAAGTGAAAACATCGACATTACAGGAAATGTCAATTCCATATTTTGGAGGTCGGGACGAACAACTGGAATATTACCGTCACAATCAGGTCGTAGCTTTATATTAATCCTAATTATAGGTTTTTAATTTGTTTTCTACATTTTTAATAATATAAATATTACAAATCCTAATTACAGTTTTTTTTATTTGTTTACTACATTTTTAATAATATAAATATATTATGTAACTATATATACTAATATTCTATAACAAAATTATATATCATATCATTGTATTCAACTTTGCAGTTATTTATGCTTAAAAGCAAAACACCATTTTAATTCAGCTGACAATTTTCATCCAAAAATAGACAAAGTTTTATCTGATGATTTCCCAAAAGAATTTACGATCGAGACAGATACTTTAGGACAAGGCGCGTTCGGCAGTGTCCATCTTGTCACAGATAAAAATAATCCTGAGGACAAGACATTTGTTGCGAAGAGACTTTACTTTCACAATGAAACAGATGTGGTAAGTTATGTAGCCATGTTTCTGGCAGATTTGTATGATTATTATGAATACAGATTAAATCTGAACTCCGCGGTTTTAAGTGCATTTCTGGAATATACAGTATATATATATATATATATATATATATATATATATATATATATATATATATATATATATATATATATATATATATATATATATATATATATATATATATATATATTTATTTATTTATATATATATATATATATTTATATATATATATGTAATGTAATGTAATGTAATGTAATGTAATGTAATGTAATGTAATGTAATGTAATGTCATGTCATGTCATGTCATGTCATGTCATGTCATGTCATGTCATGTCATGTCATGTCATGTCATGTCATGTCATGTCATGTCATGTCATGTCATGTCATGTCATGTCATGTCATGTCATGTCATGTCATGTCATGTCATGTCATGTCATGTCATGTCATGTCATGTCATGTAAAATTTCCCCGTTCAGGAAGTATGTAAACATGAGGCGAGGATTCTTCTCAAGACAAAACACAGGCGGATTGTTCAATTTCACGGATTTCAAAGGAAGAAAGATGAATTCTTCATTTTCATGGAGTATCTCAAACATGTAATAAAATTATCTGTAACGAGGTTATAAGGTTGTGTATGGGGAATAAAGGAAAAAATAATGCAGTAAAATAAAACTATTTTAGTTGGTTGCGGTATTTCTAGTAGATTAACCATTGTTTTTACTTTAAACAAGACATCAAGTTATTTATTTGAACAATTTCCTTAAGGTCAAGCTCTTGTCCCTCTATCGTGTCCTAAGCCTTCCCCTTCTCAATAGCCTACTCCCAAGGCATATGTTAAAAAAACACTTCTAAATTATGGATAAGTCAAATTTAACAAATATAAACAAAATGTGACATATATTTTAGCCACGAACCCAGCTGTTGGTAAAAAAAAAGTTTGAAATAATGCTTGCATGAATTTTATCAGGGCACCCTCGAATCTTATATCTCTTTAAGTGGTAACCTTAATGAGAAAACGACGCGACAATTTACGATTCAAATCCTGGAGGGTGTGGATTACTTGCATCAAAACAGCATCTTACACAGGGATATTAAAGGTAGCTTCTATATATAGCCATTTTAATTCACAATATTTGTATCATTATTTTAAAATAATTACATGTTCAATTTTTACCGATATGATTTTTTTTCCTCATAACTTTAGCTAACAATATTTTAATGGAAGATGAGAAAAACATCAAGTTGACAGATTTTGGGATCTCTGAAATTATTGACGGTAATGGAGTAGCAACAGAGAAAGGAACAGTGCGTTATATGGCTCCAGAAGTGATGTACACAAAAGAAGGCAAGATTATATACTACACCAGCAGAGCTGATATATGGTATGACAGCATGTTTGTTACATATGCTAGAAATGTAAATAAGTAAAGAGGCTTATCTAAGGGGATGGCATTACTGAGTTATACACCGTCGGTTTTAAAAAACAACAACTGCTACTTGGCTTTGTGGACTTTAAACTGTTTTCTACATCAGTTATGTGATACCAAAACTTAAGCTCACTTTCACTAACGTTAATAATATATAAAAGTGGGGGTGGGGGGGATATGGGACAAAATTGATAGTTCAGTCCGGACAACGGATTGGGTCGCTACGTCTCTGAATACGTGTACAGCCAATAGATTTTGTACATTGTTGTTAGGTTGGGCATTGTTAAATGACAATTACATAGATAGGTTTATACACTGCTTGAAAGTAAGTAAGAGCATTATTTTACTCGATTCTACCGGCATTTGTTCAGATATAATCTGATTGTCGAACGGAGATGTTCACATAGCACTGCATATGTCTTATATATCAAGGGGCACTATTTTAATATTGCTTATTTGCCACACAGGCTTAGCTCCTTCCATGATGGTAGAAAAGAAAATCTGCTCCTGTAAATAAGGTTAAAGTAGATCTAGCACTGACTTTCTTTTTTTTAAAGTTTATTACAGAGTTTCTTCCATGCATCTCTTCGGGTAAGCTCCGCCCCCCCCCCCCCCCCTCGAGAAAATAATCTGGAAGAAACACTGGTTTATTATACATTTCAGTTTATCCCAAGATTTTTTTTCATTGAACATGTCATCCGCATTCAACGTAAATTTTAAGCCTCGTGTTTCATTCCATTTACTATTCTGGTCGCTTTCTTATATAGTTCTAGTAGTTTACGACCCAATGCATCTTGAGAAAAACAAATAATTGCTGAAACATAAAGTAAAGAATTCTCTTTAAGCGTAGCTATCCAATGGGCAGATGAAGTAAAGTTTATGTTTCTTGACCTCGGAATATGAAGAGAACACTTTGCCCAGCCGACTTTATTTTCCCTAATATAAGTTAGGTACCCATCAGAGCTAGGTGGACTCGGAGACTTTCAACTGACTTTGAACCGGATTCAAATTCTAGAATTTCGCGCTCTACCACCAAGTTCACGTTGTCCCATAAAACATAATCATGAATTATATTGATTTCATACATTGCTTTTTAAGAATTCCACTTTGATGTTTAATTTTTTTTAAATTAGCATATAGTTTTGTTTTGTTGTTTTTTGTTGTTGTTTTTTGCTCGTTTTTATAAGACTTTTTAAAGCTTACTTTAACCAAATTCTAATTTCCCCCCTCACATCTAGGAGCGTGGGCTGCACTGTTGTGGAAATGTTAACCGGGAAACCCCCCAACTCCTCACTAATTCCAGCACAGATCGCCTTCAGATCAGTCAAAGGAGATCCCCCGAGGTTTCAGCTCCCGCACACTGCCTCGATTTGTTTACAAACATTCCTAGAAAGGACTTTCCAACGGCAACCTAAACTTAGACCCACCGCTGATTGGTTGCTGAAAAACGATCGTTTTATCAATGAAGAAATTGTAGATATATTCTAATAGAAGATACTGATTGTTATTGTGATAAGTTAAAATATTATGTTGTCCAAGCTTCATCACAGTTTTAAACAAAAAACCTGTTGTAATTCCCATTTCTATACTTATGACAGTTATCTGATATGATATAAATTGTTAAATTT
>NW_026733454.1:57500-73225 GCF_028476545.2 Physella acuta
ATATATATATATATATATATATATATATATATATATAAAGCAAAGTAAAGGGGAAAAGGGGTCAAAACTGACCAGTTGTATTTCCCTATATAATCTTTGTATTTTATGGGAAAAACAGAGGGTAATTTGAAAACGGATTTTAGGGCACTAACCCTCTTTACATCTGGCTAATTTTTGGCATGCTTATAGGTAAATGGCTTGGCCGTAGGGTAGACCTGTCGGTTTGACTCAAAACCCTCGACGAGGGCTAAAAGATACCGCGAGTGAAATTCTCTTTATATGAAAAATCTGGAAAGGTGTCAAAACTGACCAGTTGTATTTCCCTATATAATCTTTGTATTTTATGGGAAAAACAGAGGGTCATTTTAACGCGGATTTTAGGGTACTTAAACTCAGTATATCTGGCTCGTTTTTTGCATGCTCCTAGGTAAATAGCTTGACCTTTAGGAAAAATTGTCGGTTTGACTCTAAGCTCTCGACGAGGGCTAAAACATGACCGCGAGTGAAAATCTCTTAATTTGAGCTATATAACGAAAAAAATTCTTGCCGAACGACCCCCTTGATATTTTGTGAGGTGGTAGGAGAACACCTAGGGGTGTCACAAAAAACTCGGCATATCTGGGAAAACTTCGGAAAGGGGTAAAAACAGACCAGTTGTATCCCCTATATAATCTTTGTATTTTATGGGAAAAACAGAGGGTCATTTCAACGCGGATTTTAGGGTACTTAAACTCAGTATATCTGGCTAATTTTTTGCATGCTCCTAGGTAAATGGCTTGACCTTTAGGGAAAACTGTCAGTGACTCATAGCCCTCGACGAGGGCTAAAACATGACGGCTAGTGAAAATCTCCTTATTTGAGCTATATAACGAAAAAATTTCTTACCAAACGACCCCCTTTGATATTTTGTGAGGTGGTAGGAGAACACCTAAGTATGTTACAAAAGACTCGGC
Organism: Physella acuta; assembly: GCF_028476545.2. Classification (NCBI taxonomy): domain Eukaryota; kingdom Metazoa; phylum Mollusca; class Gastropoda; family Physidae; genus Physella; species Physella acuta. The sequence continues at coordinate 58,454 of NW_026733454.1, forward strand.
ATGTCCGGGAAAAATCTGGAAATGGGTCAAAATTGACCAGTCGTATTTCCCTTTATAATCTTTGTATTTTATGGGAAAAACAGGGTAATTTCAACATAAATTTTAGGATACTCAACCTCTATTTATCTGGCCATTTTTTTGCATGCACCTCTATAGATGACTAGGCCGTATGGAAAAACTGTTGGTCAGACTCAAAGCACTCGACGAGGGCTAAAACGTGACCGCGAGTGAAATTCTCATTATATCAGATACCTATAAATAAATTGACGAACGATCTCCCTAATATTTTGTGAGGTCGTTGACCGACCCTGGAGGATAACAAAAAAACATTATTCCCGTCGAAAAAAACCCTCAGGGTCGTTAGATTTGTCCAGATGATGTATTTTCTTATAATTAATTGTTTGTAAAAAAAGTAAACAAAGACATACTCCAGTCGTTCAATTTTCAAAGGGGTAGCTTTTTTAAAATAATTATTTTTCAAACAATTGTATACTATTTTAAACATAAGAAGAAAATGACGAAGTATAGCATTTGTTTCAGTTAAAAAATTAAGTTGTTAATTAAGGTACGTATCCTAATTAAATAAGTTAATTAATTTTAAAAGTCAATGCAATATAAATTATGAGATATACTGTTCATGGAACCTCTGTAGTTCTAATTCCATTTTAGTCATACATTTCGAACTTTCCAATATTTTCTCTGAAAATGGACTTTAAACAACAAAGAACAACAACAAAATTTTCTCTCAAATTAGCATTACTGTTTAAATTTAAGCACTCCACACCTCAGCCGTCAACTAAATAATTAAGTATTCAAATTCTCAAATGTTTTTGAAAAACTAAGCGAAGCTAGGCAGTAAGCCTGGTATAACTATATACCAGAAAGTTTAGGGGAGATCACTCCTGCTTTATTTTTTACTAGCCGTCCCGGCCAGGCCCTGCTCTGGCTTCTTTGAAAAACCTTTCTGTTAAAGACCATTACATGTGTGTTTAGTAATCATCATAAACCCGGCATTGCCCACCCAAACCACAACCAACCAAAACCAAAACAACAAAACGCAAACATAACGCTAACACAATTACAAATACAAACGAAAACAAAAACCTAACAACAAACCCAACCACAACCACAAACACAAATACAAACACAAAGAAAAAAAACAAAAAAAAAGCAAACGAAAACAAAAACCTAACAACAAACCCAAACACAAACAACAATACCAACCAATAACAACACAAAAAAAAACGAAAAAGCAAACGAAAACAAACCAAATCCAAACGCAAAACCAACCAAACACAAATACAAACCCAAAGAAAAAACACAAACAAAAACGAAAAAAGAAAGAACAAAAACGAACCAAATCAAACCGCAACCACTGACGCAAACCCAACCTAAACATAAAGAAAACACTAACGTGAACATAAACGCCTGTTTTAGCTTAATAAAAGACTATAGTACCCCAACTTATTCATAGTCTTTTGCACTCACTTAAACGAACGCGCCTGTTTCAATTTAATGAACAATTATAATACTCCAAGCTTATCCGTAAAATACCTACAACATTTGCATTTGATCAATCCCCGCTAATTATGTAATTATTATTTTCCCAACACCAAAACAAAGTAATAAAAAGTAAATTCTTTTCCACTAATGCAATGGTTTTATAAAGGGAGTAATTGTGTTTTCCTAATTTATCAAAGGGAAGTAAGTGCTATAGGACTAAATAAAGACATAAATAGAATTTTTGTAAAAGATGATATTTTTTTAAAACTTGTGTTTAATGAACATGCCGAAAATTATTACTTTCAGTTTGATAAATGAAAATTATTTCCCAAAACTTTCAATATTAATTTTTTAACTCATAATTTTAGACCATAAGGACTTTAATTATCTAACACTTAAATCCATCGAAGATCCACGACAAACATATGTGTTACATACAGAATTGAGCTTTATATATTAGATTGTTCTTATTTGCTTGTTACAGCGACTTGGATATGCAATGGTTGTAGTTTCAAGCCACCTGGTGGTATGATGGTCAGGTACCATTGTGAATTGATTCTGCTTTATTTTATGAGATCCTCATGTCGAGGGTGGTAATTGTTGTGATCCTTTAGCTATTTTTTTAAAGTTCAGTGACCAGATATTTACATGTTTTTACAAGTTTTTTTCTGCGTGAACTACTTGTTGATTGATTGTTAATTAAGACGTGGTGTTGTCACCCTTTATTTGAAGGTTCAACTTGTACAACATCCATTTTATTTTCAATTGTGTGTCATCTTTATGCCTTGCATAAGACGATTTTGGTTTTTACATAGTCTTTAAGGATATGTTCTCTTTTCAGGTTCGTTTGTTGTCCGATTGGGTGTTTAGTATGATTTGTTGCTTTTATTTTTTTAAATATTTTTTGTAGGGTTTGCATGATTATTTGATTTTGGTTCTATATTTTATTAAAGATAATAAATGTATAAATTAAGCCCTTTCTGTTGTTTTAATTTATTTACTTAGACTAAGGTTAGAATTTTAAAAGTCTGGGCCCTGCTAGACTTGCACTGACCCTGTAGTTTCCCTAGTCAGGACTTACATTTTTATATTACATTTTGGATTTAAAGATGCAAGTTATGTTGTTAAATACTCGTTGCTTTTTCTAAAATATTTTCCACAAGAAATGTACGCCTCGTTAAAGTCCCCAAAGAGTAAAACGAAAAATAATGGCAAATAATAACACCTCATATTAATTAATCAATTTAAAAAAAACGTCAAAAACACACGAAAAAAAGCAAGCAAGATAAATTTATTATTTATTAACAATGTAATTGAATTATTTGTATAGCCAAAACCCAAAGACAAAGATCCAAAAGGCGGGCCTAGGCTTCAATAGATAGCCAACTAAAGTGTCCAGATGTGGAAAAAAGAAGACAACAGACAACAGTGCGTGAAGCAGATCAAAACCTTCCATGGGTTGTACAGCCACAAAGATAAAGTGAGAATTATCACATTATATCGAGAAGAAGGCCTTACATTTTCACTTCGGGCTTACGTCGTATGTTTTACTTTTCAAAACAAAACTTATAAGTAAAAATGTTATAATAACATGAAGCGAACTATAAATGCAAATTTTAAAACATTCCCGAAGCCAAACGTCTGATGCATGGCCATAAATATTGATCCCAAACTGCGTTATTAAAATATAAAAATGCACAAGCCAACAGAAGAATAACTGCCCATCGTATTTATATTACTAATCCTCTCTATTAAAATATATACTTTTAGCGAAGATTTATTGTTTTACTTAGGGATAAGTTCTTTATTTTTAAAAGCCAGTAGGTTAGCGATTTTTAAAGTGTTGTTAAGCAGCCATTGTAATATGGCATTGGCAGTTACTAAACGAGATAGCAGTGAACGGTTGTGTAAGAAGAGAGTAATCCAAATCAGGTACTTTTTAAAGGGTGAGCAACGTAAAGAAAATGTGAAAAACATCATACCACGTGATTTGTAGATTTAAATGGAAATGTTGCCTTAAAAGTAAACGTTGTAACATCAAGATTTTGTATTAAGTTTCTTAACTATATATATATATATATATATATATATATATATATATGGTTTTAAAAAAAACTAACATTGGAACGATAAAAAAAACTTGATCATTTCACGGTTGATGTATTGTGGTGGATGATAATCGACATTTTCTATTCCAATGGACATCTCCCACAAGTCCAAAAACACGACTTTATCCTCTAGACCTCTGAACCTTTGCCTGATCATCTCGATGTACTGGGGGACGAGGGGGTCCCCTCCCACGGCGTGGTTGTTGAGGTAGTACTTAGAAGTCACGTGAGGGATTTTTAGACCGACTAAAACATTTGGATTCTTCTGCAGCATTCTCTCGATGCCTTCCCTGAGTTTCCTCATGCGTAAGGACAGGACACTGAGATGGGCGGCGGTGTAGTGGAGATAGTAATGGATGAGTAGGACGTGTTTTCTGTCTCTGGGCAGAGTTTGGATAAAGTCTGGCACTCCTGTGAAGTTGTCGCTTCTTCTTGTTAAAACATATTTTGGTGGTTCATGCGCGAGTAACGTTATGTCAATACCGTACTCTGGAATCACACAACTTGCCCTATCTGGGTACCCTCCTTCTTTTATAACACATTTTGTCATGTCAAGGAAACTGAAATATGCAAGTCTTCCGTTTGAGTCTCCAAAGATCCAGACCGACGTGTTCCGGAGACAGTTCCTGGTCCAGTGTGTTGTGATGGCTTCTTCCTTTTTACAAACAAGAGAATTCCAGACATGTCCGGAACTCCAGTAGCCTTTAGGTGTTTTTCTCACCCAGGTGACGTTTTTATTAGACTCACGACAAGGCTTGAGTGTAGGCAGGTTATCTGTAAAGAAAACAAAATTATATTTCAACAAACGAACGCTTGAATTTATATCAGCTGAGCCACGCCTTTGAATTTATCGAAATATCATGATTCAAAAGTATAAATTTAAGTAATTTTAGTTGAAGCTTTAAAACTATTTAATTTGTTTAGATAACTTTTTTAAATTTAAAAATCGCGTATAGATCTTATTATTAAAAACCTGAACTTCCTTAAAAACAGAGGCAAAGCTAGACAAAACAAGGGATTCGAAAAATGACACAAATAAACTGGTAGTGATCTCCCCTAAACTTTCTCGAATATTCTTATATAACACTACGGGGGATGGCAACTCGGGATATAGACATGATTTTTAATCCATTTTAAAAATGTAATAGAATCTCGTGGAAAAAAGAATTGTGCACCAAGTAAACACCAAACAATATGTGTATAATAGTACGGAATATTATTAGTACTTTATAAATTCAAATGCGTTTTTAAAATAAGTTGGAAATAGCGTTAATTAGTACTTCCGGTGAACGGAAAATTAGATAAAAATCAAAGATTAGATATTTTACTTACGAGTGAAATTTCACTAATCTATCTGAAACAGGCTTTTGAAAAATTGAAAATAGAATAAATTCCACATCCGGTTACCGGAAATCTCACAAAAATTGACACAGAAGTACAAATTTTACATAATACTTGTATATGAAATTTTATCAGCCTAGCTGTAATGGTATTCAAGTTATCGTGTTCACAGACACACAGACACACAGAAACACAGACAAACAGACACACACACGCACGCACACACACACACACACGAACACACACACACAGTGACGTACGGACAAGATTGCAAAACTATGTTTTTCCGACTTAGGGAGGTGTAAAACGTCGAGATTTGTGAAAATCTCGATTTTTTGTCGCTCGATTACAATACTTCCTGTATACTTCGTATACGAGAAAGTAAAAAAAAGATATAATGATATGCACTGGTACAATATAGCAGCACACACGCAATGCAAGGACAGATATAGTACTTGAACTGCTGTTTTTAATACTCTACCTGTGTTTGCATTTAGAACTTTTATTTCACGTTTCACTACTCGCTGTGCTGGTGTACTGAGAAAAAAAAATATTATAAAAAAAAACATCAATTCCTGCAACAGAGAAATCCAAAACAAACACTAATAATAATAATAACTGTGTCGTAATTGAAAATGTTTTAAGAAGACTATTTAGAAACACAAACATGCACGAATTAGTTCTAAAGGTGATTGTATTAAGGTATTTACCCCATAATGGAACGAATCAAGTCGCGTTCAGCATCTGTCACATCATGAGGAGGCGCCACATTCAGAGAGTTTCCATACACCCAATCATCACAGGTCAACCTTAATTAAAAATTATTTTAATTGTTCCATATACCCAATTATTGAAAGTCAACCTTAATTAACAATGGCTTTAATTGTTCTATTTAATGATTGGACTCAGATGGTCATAGTATTTGGTTAAAAACGTGCTATCCGGAAAGGACAGTTCATTCGTATAGAAAATTTTACAATAAATTAAATGTGAACGATTTACTGCTTTAATTGTAGTTGTATGCATTGCTATTTATTTAAAAAATTAAACACACATTCATGTTTCAGTTATTATTTTATTTTAGACAGGGCTATAAATAACTGGAGCAAAGCCTAGCCGATAAGGGTTAGTATATGTAGACCTATATATATATATATATATATATATATATATATATATATATATAATTTATTTATTTATTTATTTATTTATTCATTTATTTATATTCATACCTGGGATCCCTGGGTCTACCACAGTAGTAATTATCATATCCAAACTTGCTGAAGTTACAAATACACTCCCAGCCAGGTATGTTGGGGGTGTGGAAACAAACAGAGTGCTGATAAGACATAACGCTGTATTTAACTTGCAGACAGCTTAAACTTACGTCACTTAGTGGCGATCATACAATTTTTTTTAAATATTATTTTTTTTAAAGCAATTATGTTTATAAATTTAAGATTCATGGTTAAATATGAAACGTAATAACAAATACATAAGAAAAACCTGCATATATTTTTATAAGCACATCATTTGCTTTTTTTTTTTACATAAGATTTACGACTAAATATGAAATATAATAAAAGGCAAAAGAAACATCAGACGTATAATTTTCAAGATAAGCTCGTTTTAATTTCCTGAAGATTAATATTAATATTAATATTTTTTTTTAGAAATACCTCTGTTAATTGTTTATTGGTGAAAGTTGCTGTCATGTATCGGGCCACACCCACGTGAATCTGGTGTATGACGATTCTTATAAATTCCCGTGGGTAGGAAATGGCTACTTTTATCTGGTAACATTAGAATCATTGCATAAGAAACTATTGGGATAAAACGAATTCACGTATTTATCTTAAAGTTATTACAAAGAAAGGCTGTAATATTATATTTTTCTAAAAAAAAACAAACAAATCAACAGTTTTCTGTATTTGAAATAAATCAGTACAATCATGTCACCCAGATGGGTACCTAACTCACGTTAAGGAAAATAAAGCCAGCTGTGCTTAGTGCTGCCACACTACACTTTCTATGCCGTGATCACAGGTGAACTCTACTTCACTTGCCCCATGAATCGTCAAGTTCCAAAAGGGAACTTTACTTATCAACAAGAACTCCCCAACATCTAGCTGTTAAATAGAGTATCCATAATTTTCAAAGCAGCCATATAATTATTTCTGTGCCATCTCATAAGAAACAATTTCAATTATTTATATGCTTTTGTAGTTATTTTACACTGTCAACTTCTTATTTCTAAAGGTTGTGGTCAATACATTTTAGTTCGTTCCAATGTTTTTTCTTCTCTATTTTATTCCTATATAAGCTGGTTTTAATTTCCTGAAAATTTTGTGGTCACGGTTATTATTATTATTATCATTATTAACATTATTATTATTATTAACGAGAAAAATGGCCAGTTGAGGAAGGATACAACGGGCGCTAGGTTGATAGTGCTGTCTATTTTCTCTAAACTAAAACCAAAACCAAAATCACCACCTATACTTCAAGTTTAAATAGAAACGAAAAATGACATTAAAAACGGATTTTTATCCAGAATCGGTATTTTGATCGAATTTAAGCATGAACTATACGTAGTTATAGCGCATTTATACTAAATATACTATTAGCCATACCTCTAAACCATGCACCTTATCTCAATCATGACAAAAGTCGCTTAATAAGAGTTTCTTTCAGGCAACTCTACTTGGGATTAGGGGGCTCTCCCCCCCCCCCCCCCCACACACACATACACCACAAAACATGTCTACCATCCCACTCAACGAAATATAATTATATACTTTTTCCAGTGTCCGCCCCCTCCCCGCAAATTCTACCCCCGCCCCCGAAAATTTCAAGTAATCCCCCCCCCTCTCCGGGGAGGAAAAAGTCTGAAAGAAACACTGGTGTCGCGCTTAGCCACTACCCGAAGAATTGCATGAAAGAAACTCTGCACGCAAACCGCTTTTTAGATTAGACACATTAATTAGGCGGTAATTTTATTATAGAGTATCGATGACGTCATTTCTTTTGAGTTGGGGTGGGGCGGCTTAGACGTTCTTACGCGTGTGTGGGACTTTGCCCCACCCGAAAAATTGCATGAAAGAAACTCTGCACGCAAACCACTTCTTATTATAATTATAATTATAACGAGCCGGCCCGCGGCATAACATACGCCGCTATTTAGTTGTTTCTAATTTTCAATAATTCATAATTTGTGAATTCGACAGTACCAACGCTGACACTGAAAATATTTCTTTAAAACACTATAAGTAGCTCGTTAAGGACCATAACCCCCCCCCCCCCTTCCTTCCCTCCCCCCCTCCTCCCCCCCCCCCCCCCCTACGTTTAAAATCGTTGGCTCTGCTTGTAAACATTTAGAGTGAACACAGCTCACTAAAACCATGTAGGGGTGGGGAGGTAGGGAGAGCGTTTGCAGCTTGTTTTCTAACGGCTCGAAGAAGAGAATTATATATATAGATAATTATAATTATAATTATAATTATAATTATAATTATAATTATAATTATAATTATAATTATAATTATAATTATAATTATAATTATAATTATAATTATAATTATAATTATAATTATAATTATAATTATAATTATAATTATAATTATAATTATAATTATAATTATAATTATAATTATAATTATAATTATAATTATAATTATAATTATAATTATAATTATAATTATAATTATAATTATAATTATAATTATAATTATAATTATAATTATAATTATAATTATAATTACAATTATAATTATAATTATTAATGTTATAGTAGTTGTTAAAATAAAAGCAGCCACAAAGAAATAAAAATGAATTACCGAGGATGTTCCATTCCACAAACACATAATGGAGAAAGTATAGCTGCCATTCTGTAAGTCAGTAACTTCCCCAACAACAGAGTACTGTGGATTATCTCCCTTCATCCAAACCCTGACCACATCGTCTCCCTTGCTTCTCTGACGCCCGTACCCATCCACGACATCCAGACGACCGCGTATAGTTTCAAGCATCTTACACCTGACCACACCTTGTCTTGCGTTTTCAACTGTCACGTTCGACAACTCCAAATCTGGCAGCGTTTTAGCATCGGTCAAAGGGGGATAACTCAAATATTTTTTCTCCCATTCATAGACGTACTGCCCTCTCGCGAGAAAAGGTTTTCTATATATTAACCCTCGCGCATTTAAATTTGACAAGCCTCCAATTGAATTAGCCTTGCACACTGGCTCTTTGACATCGCATGTATTTCTACAGGTATCCCACGTCTTGTAGGAATGTTGAGCAAAAGCTTCATAGATATCAATAGGGTGTGTGTCCCAGAATTCTTGCTCCGTCGCTAGAGAGAAATGTACGTCAAACGTACCATGGGGAAGCAATGACTCCAGTTTATATCTTGGTACAGTTACTGGAATCGATTCATAACGAATAGTCGGATAGCTGTGTAATAAAAAAATATTAAAAAGCTAAATATGTGAATTTATAATTATATTATGATTAATTTTAAATACGGTATTATTTTAATTATCTTATAGATTATTAGAGGTTCATTAGATGCACAATTTTAGAGTACTGAAAAAATAAAGCGGGGGGTGATCTACCATAAACTTTCTCAAATATTCTTATGTCACACTACGGGGTATGACAACTCGGGTTATTGACATGATTTTAATCAATTTTTAAATACTTAACATTTTAAAAATAGAATCTCGTAGAAAAAAGAATCACGGACCAAGTGAACGGGAAACAATATGTGTTTATCAGTGCGGATTATTTGTACTACATAATTTCTTATGAGTTTTTGGAAAAATCGGAAATAATGTAAAGTAATACTTCCGTTCACCGAAACTTACTCAGAATTTGACAGAAGGCAGATAATTAGATCTTTTAATTATATGTGAAATTTCGTTTATCTATCTAAAACAGTACTAAGGCTATATTCCCAAAACTAGAATAAGTTCCACTTCCGGCTACCGGAAATCGTTGACACGTTACGTCAGAACTACAAATTTGATATATTACTTATATATTAACTTATTTCATCAATCTAGCTGTAAAGTTACTTAAGTTATCGTGTTCACGGCCATAGACACGGACAGAATTGCAAAATCCAGTTTTTTTCCGACTGGTAAAACGTCGAAAGTTTGATAAATCTGGAATTTAGAATTTTCGCCCGATTAAAATAAGTCCCCTATACTCCGTATATGACGAAATATTGAGGTGTAAAACGACGAAAACTGTCAAAATTTCATGTGATTATTGTGCACGATTACAATATTTCCTCTATACTATGTATAAAAAAAGAGTTTCTTTGAATATATAATAATTTACTACTATTTAATAACTAAAGCAAGGGTCGCTTCTTGAGTTCAAATAAAGGTAGGCTATTCAATACATAATAGAGCGACTCGTGCGTGTCTTCTTAACTATTTATATAGTGGTTAATTATTTTATTTTAAAGTAAATAATTTATTTTCACTTTTTAGTGCATTATTATTTAAATGCTTTTTTTTTGCAAAAAAGTTTTCTATGTATTAAAACAAGTTAATAAAAAGTCTAGTGACAATTTAAGCGCAATTTCCTTATGTTATCCATAACCATTTTTATTTTTTTGTGACCGAACGAAAGGATATTTTTTTGCGCTAAAAAAAAAGGACAACTATATTAACCTATATCAACGGAAATAGTTTTATTTTAACGAGTAGGCCTATACGATGCTCAGTTTTAAAAAGTAGTAAATATTTTTTTGTGACCGAACGAAAGGATATTTTTGAAAACTTTCTTCGACAATATTGTTCTAAATTATGGCAGAAATCGATTGGTAAATGTTTCAAGTCGCCAAGTGGTCTGGTTGCCGAAATATGGGCCAAAAACTGCATTTTTTTCGAGGTTTTTTGGCTTTTCCGGGAAATCCAGGAAGGAAATCCGGGAATTTTTTTGGCCCACAATCATCCTCGGAACTTGCTTAACATATTTGCTTTGGAACTAGTCCTCGATATTGCTTCGTTAAGGAGGAGATACGACTTAAAGCTGCGGACACACATCCACACATCCATCCATCCAGAAATGACGAATTATTAAACGCAATTGCCAGTATGGAAATTGCGCTAAAAACACCTTGATTTCAATGCGAATAAATGTAAATACTACAAAACTACATGACTAAAAAAACCTTGCGCGCCAAATGAACACGGTTTTACCTCTGAAAATTATAAAGCATTACACCTGTTATAAGTGCGAGACCCGATATAAGCACAAAGTATTTTTCTTTTGTTGGCATTCTCGTTATGACAGACTTTCTCCTGATTGTCGGCGTCTGGAAAAAAAACATAATCTATATATATGCTACGGTCAAAGCCCGAAGTCGGCCAAAGCGCGCATTGACGGACCAAAGTCCGAAACTTTACTTCATTTCGGCTTTTGGGCGGCCAATCCGCGGACTGGCCAGGATAGACCGGCCAAAGTCTGAAATGGCTCTTGATTTCGGCCTTTGGCCGGCCAGTCCTAGGGCTGGCCAAAGTTCTAATTAGAAGATCATCTGTTTAGGGACGACCGGCCAATGCTCGAATTAGAAGATCATGAGCAGATTAATATTTTTTTATATCGTAATTATCACGAAATTAAGTCTTTATTGATTATTAATGTAAGTAAATGACAGAAACATTCCGATTATATTATTGTACTACTATAGTCTCAATCAATATTATCACTTGTTACAACAAGTTGAACTTGTATGGCATGAGAATTACATAGTAGCTTGTCAATTTTACACTTGCAGCGATTTGTTGTGCATTTGGTTTTGCAATTGCAGTAAATGTAGCCTTAGTCGCCGGTCAGTGATTGTGAAGATGCGATGGTTTGTAGTGATTTTTCCTCAGTGCCTAAGGGCGACAATGAGAGCAGTTTTTCGTGAAGAAGTGAAAACTTACTTCTAGCATATAGTTGTTTTAGAACACCATGTCCCTAACGAGCTACTGAAAGTGTTTTTAATCAAATATTTTCAGTGGCAGCATTGGTACTGTCAAATTCACAAATTATGAATTACTGAAAAGTAGAAAAAACAACAACTTAGCGGCGTTGACTCCGATTTCAGCCTGCTTTTCTTTTTTTGAATTTGCTTCCATAGCCTTTGTCCAACCAAAAACAAACTGCAAGGCAGCAGTTGTTTTATTTTGGAGTTGTCTTTTCTTGAAGAGTTGCTGCCGTGCCTCATCAACCCGATGCTTTACCGACTCAACCACGCCGATCCCTTGAAGTCACTCTTTTTTGACGATTTTTACCCCCCCCCCCCCACCTCCCCCCATCACACACCGTTACAAAAAGCCAGACACTCATTAAAATGAAGTCACACCTCATGTTACAACCCCCCCCCCCCTCTCACCCTCAAAATAGAAATATATTTTTTTCAAAACATCAATTTTTTTTTCTAAATTATTGACAGAGCTCAGTCGACATGGAGTATTTTAAAGCTTCTATTACAAATGATCAAAACAGCTATAATTGAGTTGCTAACATTACCTTATAAACATGCAAAAATGAGGCGCCATATTACCTGAGCCCCACCCCCCCCCCATCCCACATAGTTATAAAATTACGGTCCGCCCCCCCCCCTCACACACACACTTCCCTCTACGAGTGTGATATTATTTATGGACGACCCCTAAGCTTATATCTTGCGATGTTTTTTTTTTAGTCTGGGAGCTTAAGTCAAGACGGGGAGGAGGTGGTATAACTGAGTTATTTAGATGGAAACAATGCCTGCGCTGTATTTCTTGGATCATATTTTAGGGGAGCGGGTTTACAGAGGCGTACCGAGGGGGGCGGGGGGGGGGGACATATGTCCCCGGGCGCCGACCTTAGGGGGGGGCGCCAAAATGGGTTGGAAAATCAAATTAAAAGTTTGAGGGGGTGTAAATCAAAAGTTCGAGGGGGGGGGGTGCAATCGAAAGTTTGAGGGGGGGGGGGTGCAAATCGAAAGTAGGGGGTGCAAATCGAAAGTTTGAGGGGGGTTGCAAATCGAAAGTTTGTCCCCGGGCGCCAGGAAGGGTCGCTACGCCTCTCGCGTTTACCTACAATACCGCCCTGCACGTCCCAGGCCGTTGTGTATGAGTGTACGTTAATCACTGTCGGTAATTGTGAGGTAAAACACACTTTGGCGACCACCCAGGTGTCAAGTGCTTTCGGGAGCCCCCAGTTATGCTACCGCACCGGCGCCGCCTACGGCCCCTGGCTTGGTTTAATCATCGAATGTCGTGTTCCACAGTGTCAATATTGTAGGGTGCTCCTTAATACTAACGTAGGCGCCATAGTCCTCCAAGGATAGCCCAGGACGCCGGCGGACGCACCTGATTTTATTTACTGATCGAATATAATAATACATCTTATCGCACTTTTAAAAAGGAACGAAGGCACTATAGCGCTCAAGGAATAGCACAGAGCACTAAATCGCTACCTGCTGGGGCGCAGAGGGGCGCGGCTGATTATGTTTAGTGAACGACTCTAATACCCCATCTTATGCATAGTCTTTCGCACTGATTAAAACGAACGTAGGCGCCATAGCGCTCGTGAGATAACCAGAGGCGCCAAATTGCACCCTGTCGGGGCGCCGTCGGACTCACCTAATTCAATTTATAGAACGACTATAATTCCCCATTTTATGCATAGTCTACTGCACTGTTTAAAACTAACGTAAGTGCCATAGTGCTCACGGGATATCCCGGGACGTCAAATCGCAACCTGTCGGTGGCGGCCCATGCCTAATTGAATTTTTTACCTGCAGAAACCTTATCGGTAGTATTCTCATCAGTTCCCCAAAGTTTCAAGGCACTAGGATGAACGGTGTCGTACCGCATTTGACTTAAATTTTTTTATACCGTATGTAGAAAAAATCGCAGACAAACAGACATAAATTGCTTTATATATATATATATATATATATATATATATATATATATATATATATATACATATATATATATATATATATATATATATATATATATATATATATATATATATATATATATATATATATATATATTATATATATATATATATATATATTATATATTTATATTTTATATATTTATATATTTATATATTTATATATTTATATATATATTTATATATATATATTTATATATATATATTTGGCAAAAAAATGTCCCTGGCTATCGTCTTTGACTTTTTCTAAAAGATAGTGTATAAAACAAAGCTGGACTATTGACGGTGCAGGAAAAATATATTTCCTCTAGTGTTTTTTTTTTTGTCAATACAAAGATATATGACAATAAGATTGCAAAATTAAAATTAATCTTTATTACAATATTTATTTTGTTCGGCTTTTAGGCCATTTTTTTATTATGTATAAAGCAGAGTTTTGGTGGCAATATAGTTTTAGGGTGGCGATATTGCTCTGCCAGTGTTTACTCACAAGTTTAGACATATAATTTTAAGTAATATTTAACTAGTCTATTTTTTTTTTAAAAAAAAAAACTAAATTTACTTCCTACCTAGGTTTGAATGGTCAACTTGTACGACATCGTTCAGAATGGAAGAAGTAACTTTTTTTTTTAAGGTTGGACGATGCTCACCTCAATTGTACAATGACACGTTGTCTATATAAAATATAAAACAGAAATTTTTCTATTGATTACATTATACTTATCCCAAGATCACAGGGACATAATGTTTTTTTAAAAAACTATTTGTAATCATATTAAGATGTTGTCAAGGTCTACAGTGTTGTATCTTGAGTGTGTAGTCAGAGTCAATTAAGTTGCTGTAAAAGTAGATTATGGTTCAC
>NW_026733455.1:0-25000 GCF_028476545.2 Physella acuta
AACGTAACTCTGTTGATTTCATTTCTGGTCTAGCACACCGTCGGTTTCAGCCAATCAGCCAAGCTGGGTAAGGAACCCCCCCCCCCCCCCCCCACCCATTTTTTCTCACGACTGTTACCAGCCACTTTGGGTTTCCATCCGGCTTTTGTTTTCTCCTCTAGTGCTGCGCATTACCTGGTTTCGATATATTGGGGAGGGGGGGGATTCAGTTTGCGGACGACCTCGGCTCCGAACTGGCGAATCTCGGATTAGCAAACACCACCCCACCCCCACCCCCCAATCATAATTACTTATGTCATCGATAGGTTTATCACCGTATTTCTAACCTTTAGTCCTCCATTACCATTTTGGGATATTTGGTTGAGCACAAATAAGTGTTACTGAACTAAAAAAAAATATAAACATTGATCAGATTAAATCATACGACGGTGCTGGATATAATTTGTCCCCTTGTTGGTACTCACGTTTTGTGTGTATTTGACGCCATATTGTTTCTCAAAGCCATCATTCTGCACACACGGCCCATAGGGAGGGCCCAGCCTGGTCATTTCAACCTGTCAAAAAATGTGTGTCCCGAGGAATGTATAATAAAATATAGATACTTTGTCCATAACTTACGTGGAAAGGAATTTACATATATATTGTTATATATGATATAAGTAAATACACCTATATATTGTATATTTACAAATATATATATATATATATAAATATATATATATATATATATATATATATATATATATATATATATATATATATATATATATATATATATATATCTATATATATATATATATATATATATATATATATATATATATATATATATATATATATATATATATATATATATATATATATAAATATATATAGGCCTATATATATATATATATATATATATATATATATATATATATATATATATATATATATATATATATATATATATATATATATATATATATATATATATATATATATATATATATTTATATATATATATATATATATATATATATATATATATATCGATGGTCTCGGTCGCAAACCGTCTAACTCCGAAAATGTAAATTTTACAGGAGAGACAAAAAACTGATTATTTCCTTCTCGATCGCTCTAATACAATTTTTTTTAAAAGATATCTCCGAAGAACCTCTCTACCGACTATACTGTAGCGTTTTAAAATGTGTTTTGTTGATATTTACAAAATTATAGCAGGTTTAAAAAGATAGACGGTTTGCTCGGTCTAAAATTCTCGGTGCAAACCGTCTATCTGTGCGCGCGCAGACTTAGCTGTTTTGAGCCGAGAATTTCGGTCTCAGTCGCATTCGTTCGTTTTGTCCAATGAACGTGATTTAGTTATGTTTATGTTTTTAAGTTATAATTAACACTTCATAATATTTAGATTATAGTTTTGGGCTCATATTTTAATTATTTGAGTTTATTCTACATTATGGGGTCAGTTTAATTTTTAGTAGAGATGTTTAAGTATGGCTTTATCGCTTTCGACTGTATTCATTATGTCTGTATTTAGCACTAGACTTGTTAAATTAACTGTTGAAGGTTATGCTTTATTTATTACATCTTTCTATTCTCACAGTTTATTTTACTAAATCTGGTGGGTGCTGGGTTTGTAGAATGATAATAGTAACAACAGAAACCGTATTGTCAGATATATTATGAATGAGACATAACACACTAATCACATTAATACTGACTTAATGTTTACTTATTTTACAAAAAATGTAACACAAAAAATGTGTTTATTTTTAAAATTTATTCTTTGAATAAACGTCACATAAAGAAAAATTAAAATGGCAACATATTTTTAAAATCAGGGAAATCATCATAAAAAGGTGTGTTTATGACTTGCTTTTAGGTGCTCAAATATGACAGCTTTTATCTTTTTTTTTTTCTGCTCTTGTACAACTTGACAGGGGCTACAGATGAGATCATAATCTTACGACCCTAGCTTAGCAATTGCCAGCTATCTGCTAATTCACTTTTAAGTACTTGTACTGCAGTGCACGAATATCTGTCGCTTTGTATTCTTGATAGGTCTGACTTGTCTTTTGAGATCGGCTGGTCTCTTGTATGGTAAGGCTGGTCTTTGTGAGAGATGTTGGTGTCAAATGTCTATTATGTGAGGCTGGTCTATTGTATGTTACGACTGGTATGTTGAGAAAGGCTGGTGTCTTGTATGGTAAGAATGGTCTGTTGAGAGAGGCTGGTATCTTAGAGGGTAAGATTGGTCAGTTGAGAGAGATTGGTCTTTTGTATATTACGACTGGTCTGCTGAGAGAGACTGGTCTCTTGTGAGTTACTGGTGCCTTATTGTTACGACTGGTCTGTTTTGAAAGGCTGGTGCCTTTACGATTTTTCAGTTGACAGATGCTGGTGTCTTGTATGGTAAGACTGGTCTGTTGAGAGAGGTTGGTCTGTTGAGAGAGGCTGGTCTGTTGAGAGAGGCTGGTCTGTTGAGAAAGGATGGTCTGTTAGGAGAGAGACTGGTCTGTTGAGAGAGACTAGTATGTTGAGAGAGGCTGATCTGTTGAGAGAGGCTGGTCTGTTGATAGAGACTGGTCTGTTGAGAGAGGATAATTTGTTAAGAGAGAGACTGATATGTTGAGAGAGGCTAGTCTTTTGAGAGAGGCTAATCTGTTGAGAGAGGCTGGTCTGTTGAGAGAGGCTGATCTGTGGAGAGAGGCTAGTCTGTTAAGAGAGGCTGGTCTGTTGAGAGAGGCTGGTCTGTTGAGAGAGTCTGGTCTGTTGTGTGGTAAGACTGGTATGCTGAGAGAGGCTGATCTGTTGAGAGAGGCTGGTCTGTTGAGAGAGGCTGGTCTGTTGAGAGAGGCTGGTCTGTTGAGAGAGGCTGGTCTGTTGAGAGAGGCTGGTATGTCGAGAGGCTGGTCTGTTGATAGAGACTGGTCTGTTGAGAGAGGCTGGTCTGTTGAGAGAGGCTAATCTGTTGAGAGAGGCTGGTCTGTTGAGAGAGGCTGGTATGTCGAGAGGCTGGTCTGTTGAGAGAGGCTGGTCTGTTAAGAGAGGCTGGTCTGTTAAGAGAGGCTGGTCTGTTGAGAGAGGCTACTCTGTTAAGAGAGGCTGGTCTGTTGAGAGAGGCTGATCTGTTGAGAGAGGCTGGTATGTTGAGAGAGGCTACTCTGTTAAGAGAGGCTGGTCTGTTGAGAGAAGCTGGTCTGTTGAGAGAGGCTACTCTGTTAAGAGAGGCTGGTCTGTTGAGAGAAGCTGGTCTGTTGAGAGAGGCTGGTCTGTTGAGAGAGGCTGGTCTGTCGAGTAAAGCTGGTAAGTTGAGAGAGGCTGGTCTGTTGAGAGAAGCTGGTATGTTGAGAGAGGCTGGTCTGTCGAGTAAGGCTGGTATGTTGAGAGAGACTGGTCTGTTGAGAGAGGCTGGTCTGTTGAGAGAGGCTGGTCTGTTGAGAGAGGCTGGTATGTTGAGAGAGGCTGGTCTGTTGAGAGAGGCTAATCTGTTGAGAGAGGCTGGTATGTCGAGAGGCTGGTAAGTTGAGAGAGGCTGGTCTGTTGAGAGAAGCTGGTATGTTGAGAGAGGCTGGTCTGTCGAGTAAGGCTGGTATATTGAGAGAGGCTGGTCTGTTAAGAGAGGCTGATCTGTTAAGAGAGGCTGGTCTGTTGAGAGAGGCTGGTCTGTTGAAAGAGACTGATATGTTGGGAGAGGCTAGTCTTTTGAGAGAGGCTAATCTGTTGAGAGAGGCTGGTATGTCGAGAGGCTGGTCTTTTGAGAGAGGCTGATCTGTTAAGAGAGGCTGGTCTTTTGAGAGAAGCTGGTATGTTGAGAGAGGCTGGTATGTTGAGAGAGACTGGTCTGTTAAGAGAGGCTGGTCTGTTATGTGTTAAGTCTTGTCTGTTGAGAGAGGCTGATATGTTTAGCGGCTGGTATGCTGAGAGAGGCTGGTATGTTGAGAGAGGCTGGTATGTTAAGACAGGCTGGTCTGTTGAGAGAATCTGGTATGTTGAGATAGGCTTGTCTGTTGAAAAATTAATCATAAAACCATTTACTAAAGACAACTTACCATGTCGTTGAACATGTACGCCAAACATTTTGTAACCTACCATATAAACATTTCTTAACACGTATCTAAACCCTCAATCTAAAGCTAGTAGTGAATTAACAATTATTAAATTCATTGCACATTCTTGTGGAAAAATAATTCGAATTATATTGTTTTGATTGATATTTAGATTCTAGAATGAAGATCTAGTTTCAAAGCATTGTGTTAGCCGAAAAAATTGTAAACAAATCAGTTTGGTTATTGACAATCTGGAAATAGGCTATATTAAACAAATACTATTTGTTTATTATTCTTTAAAATGATAAAATGTAATAAAATAGTTGAACATAATTAATCAAATATCCATACCTATAAGTACTGTGACTGCTGTGCTGTAAACTTTGTGTGATTACGGCGTGCGACTGCGTTCCGGATCAAAAGTGTACTGACAAATATAGCGATATTCGTTTTGCGCCGAGATTTTTAGCGCTAGAAATAATAGGCGGTTTGTTCAAATGATTATATCTCAATAATCATTCTACAGATTTCTCTAATATTTTCAGGCATTATGGGGAATCATATTGGCTTTTGATTTATGTAAAAAAAAGAAAATCGAATTTTTTTGAGTTAGACGGTTTGCGACCGAGACCATCGATATATATATATATATATATATATATATATATATATATATATATATATATATATATATATATATATATATATATATATATATATGTATGTATGTATATATATATATATATATATATATATATATATATATATATATATATATATATATATGTATATATATATGTATATATACACGTATAATACGAGAGTTTTTCGGCCTAGGGTGTACTCCCATTAAAACAAACGCAGTTGAGTTTCCATTTGTTAATTTCCTCTCCTCATTAACCTCACCTGCCTTAACCCAATCAAGGTCTGCATCTGAGGGGACAAGGCCATTCCTTCCCTGGTAGGGAAGGGCACCGTCTTCTGATCGTGGACAACAACGACAGCACCCGCCCCGCTTGTGATGCCGTCCAGGTACTCGTCGTATTCGATGTTGAGGGACAGCTCCAAGCCTGGGGAGGGATTGATTTATATAATTACATTTCGTTAGCTTCGATTTAGTCTTCTGTTGTTGTTGTTTGTTTTTTTGTTTGTTTTTTTTTGGGGGGGTTTTTTTGGTCGCTTTGTTTCTTGGTTTGTGGTAAAACGTGTCACTCAATATTGACCCATTTTAAATGGGTCGATTTCGTTCAGATTTGTCACAAACATTCGTATACGGTGACAATGCAAGAATATCTTAATTATTTTTTATCTAATTAGATATTAAATAAGCCTTTAAAAAAATTAAAAAATTAACATAGGGATAACTACATTCAATATAAAAGGGGAGATTACAACAGGATTTGTCTCAAGCGATTACTGGATTAGCTTGGTTGTGAAGATATTATATTGGTCAAGGATGGTTGATATCACGTTTGAGAGCTACCATTTAAGTTAAAGAATGATACAACCATTGACCAGCTAACGATCGAGTTTTAAAGGAAATTTGATTATTTTATTCGTATCTGGTGTCGATTCCAGTAAGAACGATTTTTTAAAAAGTAAATAAATAAACCGGGAGTGATCTTCCCTAAACTTTCTCGGATATTCTAATATAAAACTACGAGGGATGGCAACTCAGGACAAATAGTGCGGGATATTATTTGTACTTTATAAATGTACGTGCGTTTTTGAGAAATCGGAAATAGCGTAAATTAGTCCTTCCGGTCAACGGAAATTACTCAAAATTTGACAGAAGGTAGAGAATTAGATCTTTTACTTACATGTGAAATTTCATTTATCTATCTGAAATACTACTCAACTTAAAGGCTTTTGAAAATTTCAAAGTAGAAAAAGTACCACTTCCGATTATCGGAGATCGCTCAAAATATATATGAGAAAGTAAAAAGCATGCATTGCATGAAATCTCCTGACATTTTAGCGACCACAGCTTTCATTGAAAAGGAAGGTTAACTGTTGTTCTTACCTGCATCCGGTCCACTTTTCCTGGCAATAAAGTAGGGGCTCTGGATCGTGTAACATGTGCCGTAGGTAATTGAGTATGCCGTAGTGAAATTTCTGCAAGTTATTGCATGTTTTATTACTTGCAAGTTATTGCATGTTTCATTACTCGCAAGTCATTGCATGTTTTATTACTTGCAAGTTATTGCATGTTTTATTACTTCTAAAATCTTGCACGATGACATTGTTTCAATATTTTGACATCAAATCATATACATGGCTTACGTTTTTTTTTTTTAAATCTAAATTGGATTGTTAATTCTAAATGACAATACGGATAGAAATATCCTATCGAGTTTATTCATAACACATCTGAGAATAAAATATCCCAACTAAAATACTCATGGACAAAAACATCCCGATTAAAGAATATTTCCAAGTCGAAATATAAAACAGATTTAAATAGTTCTGCTTAGTTTGATTTTCTTACTGATATTTTGGAACACTTGAATACTTTTGTGAAGGGATATAGGACTGAGGTATTTTGTTGTGAGATTTAAGCATTGAACATTTTTGTCTTAGATATTTTGTCATAAAATGGATAGCCTTGGAACATTTTGTCTTAGATTACTTTTTGCTGAGATATTTGGTTTTGAGATACTTTGGGCTGAAATATTTTGTCATGGGATATTTTCTCCTGAGATATTTTGTCCTGGGATATTTTGTCCTGATATATTTTGTCCTGAAACATTTCGTCCTGGGATATTTTGTCCTAAGATATTTTGTCCTGGGATATTTTGTCCTGGGATATTTTATCATTAGATATTTTGTCCTGGGATATTTTGACCTGGTATATTTTGTCCTGGGATATTATTTGTCCTATCACCGTGTAAGACCGCCTGTGACGTACCTGGCAGTGCAGACCTTCCCTGCGAACGTACACTGTAGCAGCAGGTCACCAATCTGGTGGGCCACTTCGTTACGGACTGACCTGGTAGGAAGATTGTAACAAAATTTACCAACCGTTACCTACGGCTACACAATCATTACAGCTATTTATTTCTGCCCTCCATCGTTTACTAAATATTAACAGGGCACGGATATTAACTTCCAAAACAAACAAAAATCGTAGAAAAGTGTTTTATATAGACAACTTCATCCACAATGCTTGTGTTAATGTTACTTTAAAACACGAATTAGCGCAAGGAACATCAACAAAAAAGTATTTCGACAGCAGAGGCGTAGCGACCTTTCCCGGCGCCCGGGGACAAACTTTTCGCTTTGCACCCCCCCCCCCCCCTCAAACTTTCGATTTGCACCTCCCCCCCCTCTAGATTTCGATTTGCACTCACCCCCCTCAACCTTTCAATTTATTTCTCCAACCCATTTTGGCGCCCCCTAAGGTCGGCGCCCGGGGACATATGCCCCCCCCCCCCTCGCTACGTTACTGTTCGACAGTTTTACAAGTTAAACATGTCATGTGAAGTAAGAAAGTAAACAACCCTCTCAGACCCTAGGGCAGATAAAATACAGTTTGTGTGTCACTATGTGTTACCTTTCCCGACTCAAGACAGGTACCTATAAAAGCTGAGTGGACTCGGGGAAATTCGGTTTAGTAATCGTGCGCTCTTCCGCACAACCACGGATTACTCTTACATCTGAATTAGATGTAGGGGGGGGGCTCAAAATTGATTAAAGTAAGTTTTTCAGAGTATATTTTTTTAAATCAACGAATTTCATATACGAATGGGTGAATCTCACCGTCAATTTAATTTTTTGTATCTAATCATTTTAGTTTCACCTAGCATCTCTTCCCCCTATTAACTATACAATCTCCCCCACACACACACACACCCACACCCATGCCTTCTTGTAACACATGAGACCACTCCCCATTACATAAAACACCATCCCATAAAACGTCGCTTTAAAAAGCTGATGCCAGTACACAGTTTGAAGCGTAATTACTCTCTGGGAATTCAACCTTTCATCAGAGTGACAAAACCCCTGTTCACTTTCATTGTCTCCCTTTACGAAACGTAAACAAAACCTGTTTCAAAATGCAGACATTTCATCTGAAATTCTTTCAAGACCCAGCCGTCCGAATTTCATTCATAAAATAGCACTTCTTTTGTTTTTCATCACACTTCAATTGAGCTTATCAAAGGACAATTTTCATGAGGGTGGGGATCGAAGCTAGTATCGAGGTAAGGTCTCTAAGAAATCAGGTGGGAGGATTATCACTATGGCTACTAGTCAGCGTAAACAACCATTTTCATCCCTTTACATACCAAGATATTTCTTTCTTGATGTAGACCTATACTTTCACGTGTATTTTTTTTCAAGGGTTAACATATTCGAATCTCAAGCACCTAGATATCATAGTTATCTCCCCTTTTGATGGACAGAAACTATATTCTAAGATGCGGCTTGAAATATTTGGAGAAAACAATATGTTATCTTCAAGATAAGGGAGACTATAATCTTGAGTTTAAGATAAGGGAAAGCAAGAAATTTGACCATAAGATAAGGGAGATCATTCAAGTTCACCACTAGTTAAGGGAGATCATTCAAGTTCACCACTAGTTAAGGGAGATCATTCAAGTTCACCACTAGTTAAGGGAGATCATTCAAGTTCACCACTAGTTAAGGGAGATCATTCAAGTTCACCACTAGTTAAGGGAGATCATTCAAGTTCACCACTAGTTAAGGGAGATGATTCAAGTTCACCACTACATAAGGGAGATAATTCAATCCCCCCCCCCCCCCCCCTCCCAGAGAAAGGAAATCATTCAACTTCACCCCCAAGATAAATTAAACGGTTCAAGATGACCAAACTTACTGGTTAAGTTTACCAAACTCCTTTTTAAACATCTGATCCAACAGGTAGGAAGTTGACGTCTTGGCCGTGTTCTCCAAGCAATCTGTACAACCCTGGGATCATCACGTTTATCAACATTACATCAACATCAGATCATCACGTTTATCAACATTACATCAACATCAGATCATCACGTTTATCAACATTACATCAACATCAGATCATCACGTTTATCAACATTACATCAACATCAGGTCATCATGTTTATCAACATTACATCAACATCAGATCATCACGTTTATCAGCATGAGACCATCAAGTTTATCAAAGAGACATCAACATCAGATTGTCAAGTTTATCCACATTACATCAACATCAGATTGTCAAGTTTATCCATTTTACATCAACAATCTCAAAATGAAATATTCTCAAGTTCATGACAATAATCTCGAAATAAATTAACAAGTTCATCAAATAAATATCAACACTATCTCCAAATAAAATAATCTACAATACGTTTTTAAGGATAAATCACACACAGTAAAATCTTATAATCTAAACCAGCAAATAATAACCAAGCAGAAAAAAATGGCTCATCAAACCGTGCATTCGTTTGTTACACATTGCTGTCCAACACACTGCTCAAACTGATGAACCACTTCTTCTTCTTCTGCGTTCTTACTTTCTAGTGTTGGAAGACATTCCCTCCAACACAATTGAGTAATACGTGTCGACTTGTTATGCCATAAAGGAAGTTGACTCCTATTTCAACCTGCTTTGCTTACTGGATATAGCCTTTGTCTAACCGAGAACAAACTATAACGTAGCAGTTGTTAGGAGATTCCCAAGCTATCGTGCCTCATCTGTCCGGAGTTCGAACTCGATACTTTTCGGTTCGGCAACCATGATCATAACCGACTCGACCAAACTGACCTTTATGAAGTGCATTAATAGTTTAGGTGTCATTCAAAAATATTTAAATAAAAATAAAGCCTTACCACGTCGATTTCGTTGCTGGTGATGTTAATATTCCCATAGTCATCTAGAGGATCATCATCACTGGGGGGAAGATAAATCGTTAGGATGTCAGTATTTTTGTTTACAGTACTTGTAGAATGGGTATAAAAAGTCAAGCTTATGTTCTTTTAAAGTCCTCTGAAAATGTTAACAAGTCGAAGTGTAAGGAGAATTGTGTTCATCGAACTCGGTGATATAATGCATGCACCTATCAACGAAAAGACTTAAGACGGATTCGAACTACCAGCTGTGAGATCTGCAAACGTATGTTCTACCTCTCGGACACGAAGCTCCAGAAGGATAGATGGAATATAAGTTAAATATATGTAGGTAAAATTCTTCTAATGTTATGACTAGATGGTCTTTAACTATCGCTGGATAATATTGGTATATGGTGGTTTAGGGAAGCGGACGTGACTGTCTAAGAAACAGTACGGACAGGGTGCCAAACTTAAGGTAGAAACAGCCTACCTGTTTGTAGAATTATCTTCTACATCAGCGTCTCTCTTCTGTCGAATGTTGAAGCCTCCAAGATCCCTATCAGTGATGTTGCTTACTGTGGTCCTTCGTGTGTCCACCTCGCCCATCCCGTCCAAGACGCCGTTGAAGTCCCCGCCCAGGCCCGCCGTGTCCCTCTTCTTCCGGCTGTTGCCCCCGGTGGCCGCATGTAGCCGTACGCTGGGGTCGGTGGCCATGTAGATAGAGAACATGGCCGGGCTGGCCAAGTGGAGCTGAATAAGAAAAAGTTACCTTTTAATGTCTTCTGTACAAAAGATGGATTCATACTTTAAGGTAGTTTTCTAACCTTAAACTTCCTAACCATGACGTCACTTACCTTAGACTTCCTGACCATGACGTCACATACCTTAGACTTCCTGACAATGACGTCACTTACCTTAGACTTCCTGACCATGACGTCACTTACCTTAGACTTCCTGACCATGACGTCACTTACCTTAGATTTCCTGACCATGACGTCACTTACCTTAGACTTCCTGACCATGACGTCACTTACCTTAGATTTCCTGACCATGACGTCACTTACCTTAGATTTCCTGACCATGACGTCACTTACCTTAGACTTTCTGACCATGTTGACGTTGCAGATAGTGACGGCAGGAAATCGAAGCTTGCTGTAGCTGAAGCTGACCTTGGAATATTTTTTGTACTCGAAGAAGTTAGAAAATAATCTGGTGAAATAAGTAGTTAGAGAATAATCTGGTGAAATAAGTAGTTAGAGAATAGACTGGTGAAATAAGTAGTTAGAAAATAATCTGGTGAAATAAGTAGTTAGAGAATAATCTGGTGAAATAAGTAGTTAGAGAATAGACTGGTGAAATAAGTAGTTAGAGAATAGACTGGTGAAATAAGTAGTTAGAAAATAATCTGGTGAAATAAGTAGTTAGAGAATAATCTGGTGAAATAAGTAGTTACAGAATAGACTGGTGAAATAAGTAGTTAGAGAATAATCTGGTGAAATAAGTAGTTAGAGAATAGACTGGTGAAATAAGTAGTTAGAGAATAGACTGGTGGAATAAAGTAGTTAGAGAATAGACTGGTGGAATAAGTAGTTAGAGAATAATCTGGTGAAATAAGTAGTTAGAGAATAATCTGGTGAAATAAGTAGTTAGAGAATAGACTGGTGGAATAAAGTAGTTAGAGAATAGACTGGTGGAATAAGTAGTTAGAAAATAATCTGGTGAAATAAGTAGTTAGAGAATAATCTGGTGAAATAAGTAGTTAGAGAATAATCTGGTGAAATAAGTAGTTAGAGAATAGACTGGTGAAATAAGTAGTTAGAAAATAATCTGGTGAAATAAGTAGTTAGAGAATAATCTGGTGAAATAAGTAGTTAGAGAATAATCTGGTGAAATAAGTAGTTAGAGAATAGACTGGTGAAATAAGTAGTTAGAAAATAATCTGGTGAAATAAGTAGTTAGAGAATAATCTGGTGAAATAAGTAGTTAGAGAATAGACTGGTGGAATAAAGTAGTTAGAGAATAATCTGGTGAAATAAGTAGTTAGAGAATAGACTGGTGGAATAAAGTAGTTAGAGAATAGACTGGTGGAATAAAGTAGTTAGAAAATAATCTGGTGAAATAAGTAGTTAGAGAATAGACTGGTGGAATAAAGTAGTTAGAAAATAATCTGGTGGAATAAAGTAGTTAGAGAATAATCTGGTGAAATAAGTAGTTAGAAAATAATCTGGTGAAATAAGTAGTTAGAGAATAATCTGGTGAAATAAGTAGTTAGAGAATAGACTGGTGGAATAAAGTAGTTAGAAAATAATCTGGTGAAATAAGTAGTTAGAAAATAATCTGGTGAAATAAAGTAGTTAGAGAATAGACTTGTGGAGTAAAGTAGAGAATAGACTGGTGGAATAAAGTAGTTAGAAAATAATCTGGTGAAATAAGTAGTTAGAGAATAATCTGGTGAAATAAGTAGTTACAGAATAGACTGGTGGAATAAAGTAGTTAGAGAATAATCTGGTGAAATAAGTAGTTAGAAAATAATCTGGTGAAATAAAGTAGTTAGAGAATAGACTTGTGGAGTAAAGTAGAGAATAGACTGGTGGAATAAAGTAGTTAGAAAATAATCTGGTGAAATAAGTAGTTAGAGAATAATCTGGTGAAATAAGTAGTTAGAGAATAGACTGGTGGAATAAAGTAGTTAGAAAATAATCTGGTGAAATAAGTAGTTAGAGAATAATCTGGTGAAATAAGTAGTTAGAGAATAATCTGGTGAAATAAGTAGTTAGAGAATAGACTGGTGGAATAAAGTAGTTAGAGAATAATCTGGTGAAATAAGTAGTTAGAAAATAATCTGGTGAAATAAAGTAGTTAGAGAATAGACTTGTGGAGTAAAGTAGAGAATAGACTGGTGGAATAGAGTAGTTAGAGAATAGACTGGTGGAATAAAGTAGAGAATAATCTGGTGGAATAAAGTAGTTGAGAATAGACTGGTGGAATAAAGTAGAGAATAGACTGGTTGAATAGAGTAGTTAGAGAATAGACTGGTGGAATAAAGTAGACAATAGAACTGTGTCAAAAGTCTATTAACTCGATCGCCAAAATCAGGCAGTTTTTATAATCATTATTACATTA
Source organism: Physella acuta (assembly GCF_028476545.2). NCBI lineage: Eukaryota > Metazoa > Mollusca > Gastropoda > Physidae > Physella > Physella acuta. Next base: position 12,990 of record NW_026733455.1, read on the forward strand.
TTTATTTTAGACGAATGTCTCATGTGCATGCGATAATGGTAAACGAGAACGTTAATTGAATATTATGCTAACATTTCTTTGGTTTACACAAATTACTTTGATAGCAGAAATCATTGACTTGATATACTTAACCATAACTACCAATTATCTGTCCGAACTAAACCAAAGGCTCTGAAAAAGTATCTATTCCTCAATCCAACTTTGACGTACGTGAAAACTAAAATAACCTTTCGAACCTGACGGTTTAGTAGAGTTCACCTGTTTCACTGACCTCGGCGTATGAAGAGTTAGTGTGGTCAGCACTATGCCCAGACGTCTTTACTTTCCCTAACGTGAGTCAGGTACCCATGACAGCTGGGTAAACTCATGGATGTTCTACTGACTTGAACCCGGGATTCGAACTCGAGACTATCGTGTGCTCTACCACCCGACCATGCTGTCTGACTTTGACTTACGTGAACAGGTGAAAAAACATGGCGCCAACTGCCACGAAGACTAAAAACGTCCAGATGTATTTGCCGATCCTTCTTTGGGAGGTGTTGATGAAGGGCACACCATTCAGAGAGGTCCGCTCAGCAAACCGTTGCATGATCTGTTTGATGCTCTTAGACTCAGCGGCGTCTTGGGCGTTTTCATTTTCAAATGCTGGTTTTATTTTCTTCGGGCTATCCATTTGCTCCAGTTGGTGCCTCGGTGAGGTCTAACCATTTTCAGAAAAAATAACTCAGCAAGATCACATCACAACTTAATTAACTAAAAATCATTTTCGCCCAGTTTACAACTTCGCTCATCCCAAATACTAATAACATCTATTGATATACATGCACACAAAAACTAGCTCAACTCAAATACTAATAAGATATATGTATATGCACAAAAAACTCGCTGAACACAAGTACTAATAAGATTTATTCATATAGAAAAAAAATCAGTCCCGACTATAGACTTTTCAGCGTTTCTCCCCCACTCCTTAGCACGTCTACGTCCCTCTCCCCCGGTACTTAATGAAAAACAGTAGTAAATATAAATAGAAAACATATACAACCCCCCCCCCCCCACACACACACACACCCCTCCATTGGAAGTTATATATGCCCCAATTCCGGAGTGAAATGCCTGGGGTAAAAATCCATTGTTGTTGGTATCTAGCACTGTTATCCAGTTATAAGATAATAATTGTTTAAAACCAATTTATTCATTTTTAAGGTCAGGATTCAATTAACAATTCTTTAGAAAAATAATAGAACAATCAAACTATCTTTCTTGTAATTAAACTAAGATCAATCATATATATTGATCTAATACGTTTATGTATTCACTCTAAAAATAATGAATACATTTTTCACTTAAAGTGAATGCTATTTTTTTAATGTAACTTACTTGCGCCATGGCCGACTAAAGCCAAACTGGCCACTTGAACGTTTTCGTCGCTGGCACGTCTAGCTATGGCCTCACAAGCTGGTCCAACAAAGTCGCGTTTTGCGCACCAATGCGCCGTCTCATAGGCGCGCAGCATCAACGCTAAACAATGCAGGTCCCGTTGGGCTGCGCCCTCAATTATTTAAACCTTGTCTGCGATCGCAAGAAAAGTTTCCCGATTGTCTTTGTGTGTGTGTGTGTGACAAGACCATTATGACGTGCGAACGTCATAAATGGACGACCCTAGGTTGTTGCACAGTAGTTTTTAAACTCCACTAGTTTTAAATAAAATTATACCACCGAAAAAAAAACAGGATTTTTTTCCCATCACAGTGATACCAATTTTGTCTCTAGCTTCATTAGGAGCTAGGATACGGCCTTTTAAAAATGTGTGGGCGTGGCAACAACAACTAAGGGGTCATCCATAAATGACGTCACGCTTTTTTGACGATTTTTACCTCCCCCCTCCCCTCCGTCACGCATCGTCACAAAAAGCCAGACCCCCCCCCTAAAATGACGTCACACCTCAGCCTACAACCCCCCCCCCCCTCAAAATTGCAGCTCAATTTTTTTTTAAACATCGATATTTTTCCAAAATCATGTGTGAGCTCTGTCAAAATAGAGTATTTTAATCAATTCCCATTACAATTTATCAAAACAGTTTTCTAAAACGCGAAATAACGTCTAAAATTCGTTTTCTAACATTGCTTTTTTATAATGCAAAAGTGTGACGTCGCACCATCTGAACCCCCCCCCTCCTCCCCATCACACACCGTCACAAAAATAACGGACCCCCCCCCCTCCCCCTACGAGTGTGACGTCATTTATGGACGACCCTTAGATCTACGTAATTCACGTCAATGTTACGCAAGAAAAAAGGTTGGCAGAGATGGTTTTTTAATTGCATCATCGCTGATTTGCAGTTTTCAAATATTAAAAAATTATTACCCCTTAATATGATGTATTTAAACCGGATTCTTGAGTAGATAAATCTGTGAAAATCTTAGAAAAGAAACGCATTTAATATAGTAGTAATTTAGCACACTTTTATTTTTATTTTTATTAGTAGAGTTAGTGTTTTGTGGTGATAGGGGATGTTATATTATTTGATATAAATACTATACTACGATATACACCATTGGTAACTATTGTGTATTTTATCATAGAAAACTTGTTCTAACTTTCATTGTTTTACTCTCCCTGGCCATTCAGGTTGACTTCAAGGAGAAGTTAAGGGAGGTTGATAAAAATATTTGAATTGATAGAATAATTCTAAACGGCTTTTCATCGGCTTATATTCAATACAAAAATATGAAAATGGGTATAATTGATGGTTCCCAAACAGATTTAAGTTTTTAAATATAACTATAATTGTATCGCTTACCATATTTTTTAAAAAAGATCTTTTCAAAAATTTAGAATGATTACATGGATTTTTCAAGCCTATAAAAACATATTCAATTCTTAGTTTAGCCGTGACCAAACTGGCCACTATTTTTCTAGCAGACTTTACGTTTCAAAATCTGGTATGGCTAAGTATTGTCCTGGCAAGTTTTGTTTTAACAACGCTGCCTAATGCTGCCCACCAATGCACCTAGACTCATAGACACCATTTGTTAGCTTTAGACCAAACAGAAACGGTTGCGTGCCGCCGAGCACTAAATTATTAACCCACGAAAGAACACAAGAAGCTGTCGTTAATCACTTTGAAACCAACGATTCTTTTGTTCAATTATCTTGGATAAAGTTTGCAGCGGGTTGAATAATGCATTCCGTGATGCATTCCGTTTTATGTGTTTATTTGCAAGGGGCTCATTGTTCAGTTTTTAAGACAAAAGAGAAATGTAAATTAATTACGATTCGACACACGATAACTTTTATTTGTGGCACAAACAATTCACTTTACATAACAATATCCAGCAAAGCATTATAGTGACATGCTTAAAAAAGGACAAAAGACCACTCGTATGTTTGAAACTGAAAAAAAAGTCATTTTATTAGATTTTCTTCTTTTTTTTTTTTTTTTTTTTTTTTTTTTTTTTTTTTGCTTGATATTTCTTTCGGTTTCTTTTTTTTTACGGACAGATTAAATTCGTAACAATTATGTAGCATGACAGGTCAACAACATATATAACACACACAACAATAACTTAGAGCTCATACAACAACTCTAACGACAATCAATCTTCCACATACAACAAACAACAAATGTTTCGTGTAACTCATGCTTTCTTCTTCTTCTTCTTCTAGGTTCATTATTTTAGTGCTGGAAGAGATTCCCCCAAACACAATTAAGTTAAGTATACGTGTTAACTTGTTAAGCTCCATTGAGGCCGTTGACTCCGATTTCAGCCTGCTTTTCTTTTTGGATTAGCTTTCATAGCCTTTGTCCAACCAAGAACAACCTACAACGCAGCAGTTGTTTGGTTTAGCAACAAGATATAATTTATACAACTACGCCTTTAATTGAAAACAATACAAGCGACAAACTACGTATCTGATACATTATTTTTTATGTCGAAAGATGTTTGCTGTGGCTGATGTTCAAATCACCAGATGTTTGCTATGATGATGTTTAAGCCACATGACGCTTCCTATGACTGATGTTTAAGCATTCTTCAGACATGGCTATGAAGATTAAACTGATGCTGAACAATACTTGAAAAAATGTGCCCAGTAAAACCCATGGTATTCTCATTTTGTGCCCTGTGGTGAACCCATATCAATGCCAGTGTATGTGTAACAATGTCCTTGGTGCCCTGAGTACTCCTAACAATGCCTTAGATGAATGTGTCTTATATCCTCTGTGATGCCCAGCTTATTATTACAATCCTTTGCTGAAACTATGAAAAGCATTAAATGTAACTGAAAAATCCTATTTACGTCTACATTTTGAATGTATCTGTTCGTAGTCGGTTCTTTGGGTTACCTAAAGGCCAACCCATCCTCTTTATCGTCTCACCCTCAACTGCTAATTAGCATTAAGTTAAACAGCGATCGCTTGAGAAAGTCTTCCAGCGAATTTCTCAGCGTTCAGCCTGTACGCCGATCAACATTAGCTCCGTTCGCTATAGTAACCAACATGTCGATTTACTGTTGTTTTTCACTTTTTATTAAAAAATTACAAGCCTCTACGTCCGCTGAAGTAAGTCAACATGATCCCATTAATAACGTTATTGGTTGTCTACTCCTTGTTGAGTGTCGCAGTGAGCGATTGGTGGATACCCTTGGTGTTCAGTCAGAATGTAATCCTTAACCCCCTTGGCGCTATCCTCTATCTTATTCACCAGGGGCGGTAATACCAGCTAGTACAGAGATATCAGATATGTGTTGGCTAAAGCAGTACTAACATTGCACATTAAAGCAGGTAGAGTGCACCACTTGACAGAGGCAACTAATCACGTATACATTTAGCATATTATTACAAATATCCTAATATATAATTCCCAATGTGCGCACTTCTCTCTCTCTCTCTCTCTCTCTCTGTCCGCAAAATATTTTCGCCGGACATCACGTCAGAAACGGCAGCGATATATGGAGAACTTTATACGGACTTTTGTTGAAAATAATATGTTAGATGTTTTAAATGTATAACCACAATTTTATTTAAAGAAGAAAAATAAAAATTAAAGGCGTATTCGAATGTAGAGAAACAATATTATTTATGCAACCGGAAAAGCATTAATAGATGTGAAAAAGAACGCATAAAACTGTGACGTCACTATTGCTTATACATTAACTAATGACGTCATCTGCCGTGTTTAGAATAAAAAGAAATGAGCTATTTCATTCAAATTTGATTTAGATCTACGTACACTATGAAATGTATACAATACAATTTTTCCGGCCTAAACTCATAAAATTTATTTTATTTATTTGGATTCTAGATCTAGATATTCTAGATTCATCTATTCAAATAATACATTTCTATACTAAAGTATTTCAGGCCTTAATTACTTTATTGAAATCTTTGTTTATCTATGCAATTTGCTAATCTCTATAATATATAAAGCAAAGTTGTCGGGTGCCCGATAGGGCACTTCCCAGCGCCGCAGGCGCTTCAAATTTGGCAGGATCTTGCCTTGGGGCGACAGAACACGGGGGCCGGTTGGCCGAAAAGTCTACGATGATGGGGTCAAAACTGACCTCGACTGACCGGCACCTTATATGAGCTATAAATCGAAAAAAAAAATGTCCACGGAGGAACCTCTTCATAACTCCTGAGGTCGTAGACCGACCCTCGGGCGAATTAATTAAGCATTCAAATTCTCAATGTTTTCGAAAGCCTAAGCAAAGCTGGGCAGCATGCCTAGTTATCAATGTTTATTCTCCGATTGGCTCTTTATCATCTGAGACACTGTAGTAGTACGGCTCAGGACTAGGTTGATATTTCCACGCCCTCAGTAAACGTGCTTGAGTCTTTAAGATACTCTTGTCTAACTTTACAATGGCGATAACTTGAGTGCCTAATTAAACTCAAAGGTGCTGCCCCCATAAATCTGAGTACCTAATTAAACTCAAAGGTGCTGCCCCCATAAACCTGAGTACCTAATTAAACTCAAAGGTGCTGCCCCCATAAACCTGAGTACCTAATTAAACTCAAAGGTGCTGCCACCATAAACCTGAGTACCTAATTAAACTCAAAGGTGCTGCCCCCATAAACCTGAGTACCTAATTAAACTCAAAGGTGCTGCCACCATAAATCTGAGTACCTAATTAAACTCAAAGGTGCTGCCCCCATAAACCTGAGTACCTAATTAAACTCAAAGGTGCTGCCCCCATAAATCTGAGTACCTAATTAAACTCAAAGGTGCTGCCCCCATAAACCTGAGTACCTAATTAAACTCAAAGGTGCTGCCCCCATAAATCTGAGTACCTAATTAAACTCAAAGGTGCTGCCCCCATAAACCTGAGTACCTAATTAAACTCAAGGGTGCTGCCCTTAAATACCATGATTTCAATGTTTCTGATATATAAAGGGATAATGTGGTCAGCACTATGCACAGGTAGCTATCAAATGTGGATTCGAAGACTTCTTTTGGCCTCCAGTGGGGGATTCGAACTCAAGACTATGGTGTTAGCAGTCGTGCTACCTACTTTGTTATACTAAACATTGAAAAATCTTCATTTTATTACAAACTAGCCGTCCCGGCCAGGCCCTGCTCTGGCTTCTGTGAAAAACCTTTCCGTTAAAGACCATTACCTGTGTGTTTAGAAATCATCATAAACCCGGCATTGCCCACCCAAACCACAACCAACCAAAACAACAAAACGCAAACATAACGCTAACACAATTAGAAATACAAACGAAAACAAAAACCTAACAACAAACCCAACCACAACCACAAACACCAATACAAACACAAAGAAAAAACAAACGAAAACAAAAACCTAACAACAAACCCAACCACAAACACCAATACCAAAAAAAAAACAACGAAAAAGCAAACGAAAACAAACCAAATCCAAACGCAAAACCAACCAAAAACACAAATACAAACCCAAACAAAAAAAACACAAACAAAAACGAAAAAAGAAAGAACAAAAACGAACCAAATCAAAACGCAACCACTAACGCAAACCCACCTAAACACAAAGAAAACACTAACGCGAACATAAACGCCCGGGGCAGAATCGCCTGTTTTAGCTTAATAAACGACTATAGTACCCCAACTTATTCATAGTTTTTGCACTCACTTAAACGAACGCGCCTGTTTCAATTTAATGAACAATTATAATACTCCAAGCTTATCCGTAAAATACCTAAAACATTTGCACTTGATCAATCCCCGCTAATTATGTAATTATTTTTTTCCCAACACCAAAACAAAGTAATTAAAAAGTAAATGCTTTTCAACTAATGCTATGGTTTTATAAAGGGAAGTAATTGTGTTTTGCCTAATTTATCAAAGGGAAGTAAGCGCTATAGGACTAAATAAAAACATAATTAGAATTTTTGTAAAAGATGATATTTTTTTAAAACTTGTGTTTAATGAACATGCCGACAATTATTACTATAATTTGAAAAATGAAAATGATTTCCCAACACTTGTAATAGTAATTTTTTAACTCATAAATTTAGACAACTGCGCACGATAATTGATCTAACACTTAAATCCGTAGAAATGCCAACGACAAACATGCGTTACAGAATTGAGCTTTATATATTAGATAAAATATTGTTTACTTCTATGATCGCTGGTATGGTAAATACAGCGCAGCATCAAATTTCGTTTTCTTTTTTTTATGTTAAAGTCTTGTTATAGTCAGGATAATGGACTTGGTTATGGACAAGTCTAGAACCAGCGATACAGCCAGTGTACATACCCTTTAACTAAACTAGGCTTACACATATTTTTAACATGAAAACATTGAGACGATAACAAAATAACTTTATTTTTTTAAAACACCTTATTTAGTATACTTTTATTTGGCTTGTACTGCTAATCACCTCATACTGAATTCACGGTTTACTCATTAAAATGTTGTTTGATGATGATATTAACCGTTCATATGTGACCGTAGACTGCTGATGGCATTAACCGTTCATATGTGCACGGAAAAGCTGATGGCATTAACCGTTCATATGTGACTGTAGACTGCTGATGGCATTAACCGTTCATATGTGACTGTAGACTGCTGATGGCATTAACCGTTCATATGTGACCGGAAATCGCTGGTGGCATTAACCGTTCATATGTGCACGGAAAAGCTGATGGCATTAACCATTCATATGTGCACGGAAACCGTTGCACGGCATGCGAGAAGCGATCAGTTTCTGGGGGCTGAATTCTCTATCTCCGTCACAGATGAGCCGTTTCTTGCAGCAGAAGGGGTAGGGCTTGTGGGTCGCGTACTCGAAGTAGCACCGTGGGTCATCCGGGATGCCAAGGTCAATGCCACAGCTGGAGAGCGGAAGTGTGGGGGTTTACAGAATACATTGGATAAAACTATCTAAAAGTAGAAGGTCTATATTCTTAATAAAGGTGTTGTAATTTACCATCTCATTAATTTAACATCTCATTAACATCTCATTTCAAAATATTCATATTAAGAACTTGATCCTTCAGGTTAAAGTTTTTAAGGATTTAATATTTCAGGTCAAACAAAATACCCCCTTAACTTAACACTGAAGCAAACTAAAATCAACCGTGACCACATATATTTCTAAGTTTATTAAAAAAAATCCTAATTAATGAACTAATTAATTACCCTTTGCAAGTCAAGCCAAGAAATCCACATGAGCAGACTTTACAATCTGACGTCTGCCAGACGTCTCCAAACTCGTAGCCTTTAGGGCATGGCACTGTCAATTTTCATATAACGTTATAAGCTAGGGCATGGCACTGTCAATGTTCATATAACGTTATAAGCTAGGACATGGCACTGTCAAATTTCATAGAACGTTATAAGCTAGGACATGGCACTGTCAATTTTCATAGAACGTTATAAGCTAGGGCATGGCACTGTCAATTTTCATAGAAGATTGTAAATTAGGGCATGGCACTATCAATTTTCGTAGAATATTATAAATTAGGGCATGGCACTGTCAATTTTCATAGAACGTTATAAATTAGGACGCTGTTGAGTTAATTTTTTTTAAGATTATAATCTAGGGCGTTGTTTAGTTAATTTTCATATAAAATTATAATCTAGGGCAATGTTTAGTTAATGTTGATACCAGATAATAATCTATGGCGTTGTTTTGTTAATTTTGATATAAGATTATGATCTAGAGCGCTGTTGAGTTAATTTTGATATAAGATTATAATCTAGAGCCCTGTTGGGTTAATTTTTATATAAGATTATAATCTAGGGCGCTGTTCATTTAATTTTGATATAAGATTATAATCTAGGGTGCTGTTCAGTTAATTTTGATATAAGATTATAATCTATGGTGCTGTTCAGTTAATTTTGATAGAAGAATATAATCGAAGTCTTGGTTCTCTATATTTTAATAGAAGATTATAATTCATGTTTTTAAAATGGCCATAACACAATTCTAAAATTGACTGCGCTTCGAAATAATAGTAGTAACATCTGTCAATGTTCAGCTCTATCGCAATTTGGTAAGTTATAAAAGTATTGTTAGACTTGAATGTTTGCAGGTGAAGCAGAGTTAACCTACGTATGTGACCTGACCTTGTAACAGGATTATGCGGTCAGTGTTGCTGAACGCTCTACCGCTTGACCACACCAACCCTTCTCCGTCACACGTCCTACGATATTCTATGTGACGGTGTGACTGGGGCGGTAGAGCGCTCGACTACTAACCCGGACTCGAGTTCGCAGCAATTTTCTGAGTTCACTCAGCTCTAATAAGTACTAGTCAGGGCATATATCTGACCACACTACTCCTTCATATGCCGTGCTCACAGAAACAAGTAAACTCTACTTTATCTGCCAGGTCCGAAAAATGGTAACAACAATATTTTAATACCATTTTTATCTGAAATAAGTTTGCATAGAATAAAATTTAAAGAGCTTTCATTTACCTGTGAAGTCTGACGTCACTGCAGGTACGAGGAGCCAAAACAAGATGAGGAGAACAACGACGATGTGGTAGATGCCGACTTGCATGTTGCTGCTTGTGGTGGGATCGTTTGAATGATGCTGCAGTCTTGTGTTGGTTGTCGGTTGTTGTTGTTGTTGTTGCTGTTGTTTTATTGTTGTTCTACTTCTACGCTAAAACTTCAAGTTAAATGTCAAACAGATGTTGATTGTCACACGTTGATGGTGGGTTGGTGGGTTGGTGGATTGGTAGGTTGGTGGGTTGGTGGGTTGATGGATTGGTGGGTTGGTGAGTTGGTAGGTTGGTGGGTTGATGGATTGGTGGGTTGGTGAGTTGGTAGGTTGGTGAGTTGGTAGGTTGGTGGGTTGGTGGGTTAGTGGGTTGATGGGTTGGTGGGTTTATGGGTTAGTGGGTTAGTGAGTTGGTGGGTAGGTTGGTAGATTGGTGGGTTGGTGGGTTGACGGGTTAGTGGGTTGGTGAGTTGGTAGGTTGGTGGGTTGGTGGGTTGATGGGTTAGTGGGTTGCTTACGGGGTCGTAGGGAAGGTTGGTTTTTATCTGTCTGAAAGACGTTAGGGCTAGATATAGTGGTGTAGGTTAGTTTCGTACTGGAGTATAGGATGGCGTGACCGGGTGGAAGAGTGCTCGAGTGCCAACCCGAAAGTCTCGAGTTCGGATCTTGAGTCCGGGCTTGAGTCCCTGAGTCCACCCAGCTCTGATGCGTACCTAACTCACGTTAGGGAAAGTAAATGCTGCAGGCAAAGTGCTGACCACACCTTCCCTTCAAATTCCGAGGTCAAGAAACAAAAGAACTCTTCTTCGTTAGATACGAAAGGAGAAATTTCCCATTATTAGGGTTATGTCTAAGTTTAAGATACTGTTTGTTATTGATACTATCAATATTCAACCTTAATGTCTGTGTTCCTTTAATTACTACAAGTTTTGAACATCACTATCTTTGAATACTTTCTTTGTTAGATTTTTTCTATCTTTCAAATGTTATTAGAAGATTTAAAAAATTTAACATAAATAGAAGGCTCGCGTTGATAACCTAGATTAAATTAAAGTTCAACAGAAATAGGACGAGGGCAAAACTTTCATTTTCTTATAACGTAAAGTAATACCCATAACAAACCATAACTTTTGCTGCCCAAAGTCTCAAGTGATATCCAAGTGCTAATCAAAATGTAGGGGAACAGCGTGATCGAGTGGTAGAGCTTACAACTACTAACCCGAAAGTACCAAGTTCGGATACTGCCCCCCCCCCCCCGTAACCGGCTCTAATTATATAGAAAATAATACTTTAATCGGTATAATTTGAAGTACGCCTCACTTCCCTCCCCCCGGAAATTCTTAGAGCTTTCCCTGCTCCACGGAGAAAAATGTCTGAAAGAAACATTGACCGTGAATTCAAATAATGTTTTGAGCGGATTAAAAATTTAAAAAACCATGGCATTATTGTTGTAACTAAACGTTAATCTAACGTTAAACCATCTAAAGAGTAAACAAATTAATGTTTTAATAGAAGTGAATACTCGAAATCGTACTGCTGTGTTAAAAAAATGTGTCGAGGTGACAGTCAGACCAACACACACACAACACTACCGCATCATGGATGTAGGCTACTTCATGAACGACCGCCATGTTTTCAGTGATGCCTTTAAAAACATGCACCTAGAAACACTTCCGCTTTTTTCTGTCACGTTTTGTTTCATGTTGTTTCATTTAAAGCTAGATCCTGCAGAAAATAGTTGGAGTATAATCCGAAGGAAGTCCTTACACCCAGCCTATTCTGATTGGTCCTAGACAAGTGTTTGTGAAAGTGAATGCTACTGGACAAATTCCTGACCAGACAAACGGTCCAAATGCCGAGAACATAAGAATCATGAGAACTCTACTTTATCTTCCCTGATATTTGGATAAGCCCTTTACAGGTTAATCCTAGTAGCTGTCAATCTTTTTGTTAATCCTACACATATTCTGTAACGATGGGACGGAGTGGCCTAGCGGTAGAGAGCTGGACTGCTAACCCGAAAGTCTCGAGTTCGAATCCGGGTTCAAATCAGTAGAACGTTCTTGAGT